>NC_086328.1:30349104-30476604 GCF_036172605.1 Pelobates fuscus
CTCATTAACCACTCCAATCCAGTCATACTCAACCCCCCAACCATGCCACACTAACCGTGTGGGGCGTAAATGAGCCACATGGAGGGGCTGAGGGGCATGAATGTGACACATGGAATGGCTGGAAGGTGAGACGTGTGGGGGGGCCCAATGGCAATTTTCGCACTGGGGCGCAGTGGTTTCTAGTTATGCCTCTGCTTGAGAGAATTAGTTCTCCCCTCTTTATTCCTCCAGAGAAAATCATCAGCATGCATCTAACCTCTGAAAAATCATATAGAAACTCCAGATCTGCTTTACTCTGATGGCGGAAAGTGCCTTAGTGTATAACTATGTGAGTCTTTAAAGGAGAACTAAGAAGCGTTAAATAGAATCTCTATCAAAGGAATTTGGACCACCTGAATTAATGCTTTAACCATTTTACGTTAACCAAGTGTGTTAAAAAAAAAAAAAAAAAAAAAAAGACAATTCATATTCTTTGCTTGTGCTTTGTGGATCTGAAAGATAAGAATACTTTGCATGTGTCCAAACTGATAAAAAAAAAAACAAGAAAAAAAAAAACTAAGAGTGCAAGGAGTTGAAGGTTATCACAGAAGGCATCGAGTGCAGTGGAGTCTTGAAGGAGTTGTCCTCTGGAATAAGCGGTGGAAGATAATAAAAGTTTAGGTTCACAGTGTCGATAACTATGGCAAGAATGGCTTGTTCTTTGCATCAACCCCAGAACCAGTCAATGTATTTCACAAAACGCTGAGTCACTCCAAAGACAGAATGACTTTGCACAACTCGTAATGTTTTTCGGTTTTCTTTTATAAAATTTGCAATGTGGAAGAGCAGACTCTCAACTGCCCAAATGTTCTTGATTTTAAAAGCAAAGCTCTTTAGATTAATTTTAGATTCCCATTGACTTTTGTAATAAACTAGAACTCTTGTTGCTTATAGCCTTTACACGTTGTGTGCTAGTTTGCTTTTGCTGAGAGCTACTATCTCATATACAGGTAAAGCTGTAGAATAGAAGTAGTCAGCACCCAGTACACCATCACCAAACAGAAGTTGAAAGGTGGAGAACATTCGGGACGTATCCACTCAACAAGCAATTGAGATGAATTGAAAAGAGGAATTGTCTAATGTAGTCCACTGCCTTCACAAAATCACCTACACTAAAATAAATAAAACTGAAGATCCAACAGTCTCCAATATAAATAAAAAACAAACTGATAAAAAAACAACAAGTTAATGAACAATCAAATATGCACAATGCATATGCAATACACAAATAGTACATTTACCGTAAATGAACAATCTGTCCTGTTCAGTTCTATAAAAGGTTAAAAGGGAAAAGACAGTGCTTTTGTGATCTGTTACGGTAAGGTAAGAAAACCAACAGGATTATATTGTGTGCATTGAAACAAGCAATGAACTCAGTAAAGGTCTACAATTCGATCAGCAAAGCCATTATCTCAGTGAAGACCACCGATCACCAGCAGTGTCATGATCTCAGTGAATGCAAAAAGAGGAAAAAAACGAACCGCACTCCAATCACATGAAGTTCTGGGTGCTAAACTAGACCAAGGGCCAACACCAGCCCCAGGGAGTAGATATCAGTGGTAGAAAGAGGATTCAGGCATTCCAAGTATCTTCAATTGTATTTATTAGGGCAAGTGAGACACCGCAACGTTTCGACCCCTGAAAGGGTCTTTGTCAAGGTACTTCACGGCAGAAATAACAACCATTTATAGGCAAAGGCATAGTGAAAGTGTAAAACAAACTCATTAAGTGATCAATTAATAATCTATAATTAGACATCGGTATAGTCAATTCAGTCTAGATCACCAGCAATTTGATGATCTTAGTGAAGACCACCAACTGGATCATTGGCATTTCAACCTTATCAGTGAAAATCATCATTAGGATCACAGGTAAAGTAACAATTCGTGAAAATTACCCACTTGATCACCAGCATTACCCCAATCTCAGCAAAGCTCACATGCTCAGTAAAGTTACTCCAACATGTATCTGGTACGGCACATCCAGCTCCCATTCTACATAGCTATTACAAGAAATGTACTCTGGTAGATGGTTGTATGTACACTATACAAAGTTTTTAGGGGAGAACTTAAATGCAGAGCGTTGTGTAGATATGAAAACGCCGGACATTTTAAGCCTAAGGGGAATATGGACAATGTAACAGAAAAATGAAAGAGAAAACTGCAATTATGAATCTTGTGAATTGCCAAGTGCATATTTTACTTGGACAAATAAAAATAATTTCCTCTGTTTTCAGTACCTATTACCATGGAGTATTAAAGATCTGTAAATTTATGCAAGAAAAGGTGCATAAACAAAACAAAAATCAAAAACAACTGTCCTGTTCCTATTCATTAAACAGTGAATTATGGAGACTCAAACATCAAGGTGCAAAATAGCTGAATAAGAAAATATTCTCAATTTCAACTAATTTTCCAACTCTGGTAGTTTTATCTCATTTTTTTCAGTTTACTGTTTAGCAAATAAGCCCCATAGGCTAACACTGAGCCAGTTCTCATGAGCAAGGTTCTGAGACCAAAAAAAAGCCATGTAAGGGTTGTACAGAGCTATACCACATCTTTTAGAAACATTGATAAAATAATAAGTCTGGAATGTGAATCATTCGTACTGGGGTTTGTTCTTAAACTTTGTTTTTCTATCTCTGTATAAAGAGAAACGGTATATCATCAAACTTGATTATTTATTTTAAACATCAATTTTTGGGGTTGTTTTTACGTCTATTATAATTTATTGTTTAAACGCTTACCCTAATGAGGTATAAATGCTTGTTTTAAATTTACCATTTTGTCCCGATATTTTTGCATCCATTGCGGTCAAATTTTTTGTACCCTATTTGATGGCTAAGCATCATGGGAAATATATTGGCTAGACATAGGCACCAGTTCACTTTGAAGACTACAGGTGAGAACCAAACACCTATGAGGAACTACTAACATAGAGACTTTGACCCTGAACCCAAGAAACCCTTAAAGAGCTAACTTGACTTGGCTATGACCTTTTGAGTTCAAACTCTAATTTAACACAGATCAGGTAATCAGATTATTCTCTGGATTCAAGCAATAAAGCACATACCTCCTGACCTGGTGAAAACTTTCTTAGGACAGATTGGACCAATCGAAACCTTCATAACATACAAATATTACAAGCAATTTAAACTGGACCTCTCATGGCGTTCAGAACACCTTGTTCATAGCACTTTACATAATGAATATATAGTTTATTAAAAGATAAATGATAAATTGCATGACCAGCTATCCATTTTATACTTAAGCCCCTTCCACTCTTGTTGCTGGCTCCTTGATGTGGGTTACACCAACCATCACTCTTCCTGATTCTCTCCTAATTCCTGTTAACCTCCTATCTCATTGACCCGGTTTGAAAAATGTGTCAGCACTTCGTAAAGCGGAGCCATTCTACCCATCACAATATCAGCCAATAAATCAGGAGGTTCTCCTGCTTTTCACCTGTCAATCAAGTCTCATAACACAGTACATGTCAAGTATTAACAGGCAAGGATAGACACATAGAAAACAATTATTTTTTATTTTTTTGTGGGATTTTTTTCCATTTGTTTGTTTTATGAATTCTATATATTTTCTAGCACAATGTATGAATGAAATTTAAGTTTAATCATACATCTGTTTATTTCGACTGCTTTCATTCAGAGGTCAGGCCACCTAAAAGGTAAACATTGTTACCAGTCCATCAATAGATATAAACAGCAGGTTACAAGTTCAATTTATAAATTGTAGCACACAAACTTCTTGAGCCGCTGAATTACTGCCCCTCCCTCCCCCATCCCACCACCAAAAAGTGTGTTTCAGTGAGACTCCAAACTAGTCTATAAATATAATATCCAAGCGGTTAACACTTCCTCACAAGCTGAAATCTCTAGATCCTGGATTCCATTATTTATTGCATCCCTCTCCTAACTTCCTGTCGGCATGAATTTTTAATCAGGCATTTAAAATAAATAGATATGCAGAGTCGCTGTGCCTCCCTGAATGCACACGATGGATGTTTTGGGTAAAGTGATAGTTCAGAGACCTTGAAAGCATTTAATCCCATTCTGACTTGGCAGAGCCAGCAGGAGAGAGATACACTAAAGCTGCCCTGGAGTAAACTCGAGAGGAGTCACGAGGGACGTGCAGGCCCCAGGAAATTTAAACAGAGGAGTGTAAGCCTGGTTACCATGCAATCCCGTACTAATGTAAAACGGATGCGCTTAGCCTCGCCAAGTAATGTTACATCCATAACGATTTGTTTATTACATAATATAATTATTTATATATGTTTATAGCAGGGAAGATCCACATAAACACACTAAAAAGCCATATATATTGCTTCTACGTATGCAATTCTTTAAGATTAGGTGACATCACATGATGTCATCATTGCAAATCCATAAAAGGGGTGGTCTTGTTAAAAAAAAAAGGGGTTAGTTACATCATCGTCATGTCCTCTCTTCGTGCGACCCACCCTCTAGCCCTCATTCCAATTTCAGAATGTTAGGAGGCGTGACATCATATTTTATCACAGGTCAACTTTGAAGGATGGCAACTGTTGAGACTAGGCACGATAATAGACACGGTAATATTCATAAAACAGCAAATGGTGGTAAATTAAAAGCAGAATTAGAACATTTAGGTCACAATAGCTGCTTCGGAAAAACCATTCCCTAAATGCTTGGCTATTTTGGCAAATCAGAGAAATCCCTGCCCTACAGACCAAACCTTACAACCTTATAACATTGACCCTCCCACGATTACTGGATTATACTTCTTAAATATCGGATTTTGGAGTTTACCCCCAAGCCTGTGTTCCCAAGTAACCCATTGCCCCGCTGTTAAAAATGATTCCCTTATGAATGATGCTTCTCTCTCACAAATGCAGAAACCTTACAAAAGAAGCATTTTATACTTTACATTTTTAAAATGCAATTTTGACAGTATTATATTAGGACAGGTTAAAGTTAGCATTGATGTTAATGCAGGCCTATGCTACCCATCTCCTTAACCCCTTAAGGACCAAACTTCTGGAATAAAAGGGAATCATGACGTGTCAGACATATCATGTGTCCTTAAGGGGTTAAAGGGGACATCTAGTGCCCCTGACTACGAATACATTTTGGGTTGATAAGTTGCTGTCTGAAGTACTTCAAAAGGACACTATAAGCACTCGGACCACTTTCGCGCATTTTGCACGTAGTGCTGAAATGTAAAACGTTGCAATTCCAGAGAAACATGCAATGTTTACATTGTAGCACTAAGTCTGCCTCCAGTGGCTAGAGTTGCTTCCTTTGGTCCGGTATCTGACACTGGACGTCCTCACGCTCAATGCTTGATTCAAGGCTTTCCTACGGGGTGGCCTAACACGGGCGATATTTGGCACGTACACATTAGCGCCCTCTCATTGCAGGATGTATGAGGGATGGAGCGTCGACCCAGCGCCGAGGGACATCAGCACTGGGATAAGCTGAGTAAACAAAAGGTTTTTAACCCTTTATTTAATGCAAAGCGGGGAGCAAGGGAGTGGGGAGGCAGGGGAAGCAATAGTGCCAGGAATACAGCTTTGTTTTCCTTGCACTATAATATCTCTTTAATGCAAAGCAGAGCAAGTCAGTAAGTTTCACTAGTCCGAAAGTTAGTGTAATGCAACAAGATGCTAGATTGCTTCTGAATTAATCAGCTGATTAAGCCAGATAAGCGAGAGGGCTTTCTGCAAGGTCCTGAACTGACAGAACAATAAGCGACAATCAACGTAATTTTCTCTTGTGACCCGTGACTAAAGGACTTCATTGTTTACCCGATAGCCTGTCCCCGGGTTGAATCCATTAATAGCCGCATTAATTGGACACCAACAGATAACTGCTTATGAAGGTTTTTTATATGTGAAAAATGGCAAATAAAGGGAACTTAATATGATCATTTGCAGGTAATTATCCATAAACCTCCGGGCTTGTTCAGTATGAGATAACAAACGGAATACTTTGTTTCTAGCGATGACAAAATAATTGGCTTTTATACCAGCCTCTAAGTCAGGGGTGGCTAAAAAGAAAATCTTAAAAAAATTAATTCATATTTAACTAAAACTCCTTTCATTACAGGCTGGCAGTGCATCATGGGTGTTGTAGTTCTTAAAAAGCTTGGGGACCTTTTGCCAAGTCCAGCTCTAAAGCATCTGCTTAATGAGAGAGTAGAGTCCCATGGGAGATGGAGCTTATAGTGAAAGTAGTCTAATGGAAATAAATAGAAAATACCATAATAACATTCACTTTGTCTCCCACACTTATGTTTGCACTTCTAGAGCCAGAGATAAGCGTTTCTGGATAGCAAGGGCTTTAAATACCTCCTAATGAAGGGCTCATTCTACACTTGTCCATAAAATAAATCAGCCAGTAAGTAGTATAAATGCCAACAGTTGATACTGGTGTGCGATTTAAGAATATCCACAGATTTCTATGGTCAACAATTGCATTGAAAGTGTGCATACTGCGCATGCCTGGCTCGCCTGGTACCGACCACCATTTGGGACTTGCCACATTGTAAACTGGACATACATTAAGAAAAAAGCGGACTCAACTGTCATAGCAACTTCACCGCAACATTGTAAAAAGGTTCGCCCAGTGCTTGCGCACTACACCTAAGATCATCTGAGCATGTTCTCTATAGTTTTTGAATTTTGCTAAATTTCACAGATATTTATTCAAAACCATACACACCCCGTTTATAGGCAAGGCTAAAGCTAGGAAACTAGGTATTCGTTTTTGCGAAACTCCTATTAATCCCATTATAACCTTTGTTAGCCAATATATCGTTAATGAGAAACGTTATTAGCAGTTGTGAAAGTGTTAAATAGGAAGGGCTGTGTCCGAGTGCAGTTATGATGCAATAATGAGATCGACCATCCAGTAGAGGCGTTTCCCTGTCCAAAATGGAGCATTTAAGCCTAGCACCCTACACACTGCTGCTAAAGGACTCTTGCATGGGCTAAATGCCCAGAACACTGTCTGTAGGTATTAGGATGAATTTACACTGTACTTCATACAGTCCACATTAGCAGAGCAAACCTGGGATGGTGGAACGGTAGCCAAAATTCAGGGCTGTCCTGTTAAATCCATGACCGTCGGGCATTATGTTTGGTGCTGCCCATAGGTAACACATGGGACCCGCTATGGACAGTACTTTCCATGTGCCTTAAAACTTTGGGCAGAACTAATTCAAACCATGGAAGCAATGCAAACAATCTAACATTATACAAAAAAAAAAAAAGAAAATATATAAAAACAAATATGTCATGTTATACTAAACAGACAGCTAACAAAGAATACACATAAAATATCAGCACACTTTAGAACAGACAGTTTGTTAGATCTTGTTTGTTAGAAATTGTTAAAGGGCCACTCCAGACCCCTGAAGAACTTTAACTTGCTGAAAAGATTTTTTGTGTGAAGAATGTTTTCTATTTTTTTCATTTCAGAAAAAGTGCCTTATTTAATAGAAAATGACACTTTTATAAATTATATAGGTTACACCCCCTGGCTTTTCAAGTAGACAACCGATCCATTTACTTCCTGGTTTGGTTAGATTATTTGCACTGAACTCAAGAGGCAGCAACTGCCCAGAGCATCTGCCTTACAAAGACTTATCATTGAGCTGCATTGGGAAGTCTGTGATTGGACAGCCACAAAAAGTCTGGGCAGGGTTCGAAGGGGAGGGACTGCAGAGGCAGCAGACAAGAGATCTGCAATTTTTGCAAGCTGTATTTAGATATAACCCCAATGAAAGAATGCATAATTAAATGCATGCACGTTTTCATTTGGAGTATGTCTACTAAACAATGATTTTAAAAAAAAATGTATTTGGGCAGTGGAGTGTCCCTTTAAAGCTAAAGAAATATTGAGCTTATCACTGAGTAGATCGCTGGTTTATTGCTGTATAGTATGTCCAACCACAGGCAAAGAAGTCTGGGAAATATACTTGAACAGCTATGAACCAAAGATATAACCCTGATTTAAACTCTTTATGCTTGATTGAAGTATCCAAATTTCCTATTACTACAAGTGGGCTGGAAAGACAGCTATTTACACTGAGCATGACGCACCTCTGGGCAGAGACATATTGTCCAATTCATTAAGGTGATTTGTTTTTGATTTTTTTTTTTCTTCATCTCGGGTTTAATAGCAAATCAATTGCAGGTTTGAAATGCCAACCTAAGAAATTGATATTCATTATCAAATTATCTACAGATGTGTGAAGTCACTATTCATTCCTATAATCGGCCTGCCTAATCTCCTTTCACATGGCTATAGAACAGACATTAGCTCGCTGCTAAGTGGAGAATCGCAATTTACACAGTCAGATGCCTATTGCTTGTAAGCACCACTGCGAACCGTCAGGAGAAAACAGTTTTTTTTTACGAAAGACAGCAAGTCTACGTAATGCTGGCAAGAGTACATTTATATATGCATGGAACAGAGAACGCTTTAAAGAGTTACAGACAAGCTTTTAACTCCTCGAGTTATAAATTAATATCACCCAGCAGCAAAAGGTTTTAGACGGAGAGACTAAAAGATATGTATGGATGCCTAGGGAGAACATTATGGAGAAATAACAGGGCTTGATGGGAAAGACAGCAAAACACAGTACATTCAGGACTATCCTCTATTTAAAATAATGCAAAGGGGTGGGGGCGGGGAGTTCAACTCAATACTGGGAAAGCCTGCACCGTCTTTATGGGGTTTTTAAACTGCAGAATGTTTGAAAAGGAGTAAGAAGGGAGGGGGCAATTGCCTATGCCAGGAATTCTACCCCCAGGCATGCGTCCACCTGTGCTTTGGGGCATCTCTTTCTAAGTAGATGTGCTGTTCAACAAATGGAATACCGGTAATTTAAACCCACACTATCACACCTCCCAAGTGTCCCTATTTAGGAGGGACAGTCCCTATTTTGGGTCCAAATCCATCTGACCTTCTTTTCTATCCTAATGTCCTTTTTTTTTTCTAGGAGCTCCATAGTGTTGGTGTGTCTGAGTGTATAATAGAGCTCCACAGCAATAATACTCACAGTAATGTGTCTGAACTACAATAAATGTGTTTAGAAAGCAATATGTGTAAACAAGACACATTGTTCCGGTTTTAAATTCCATTTTAGTTGTATAAGTTGTTAGGAAGTAACTTCATATTTCTCAGAATAGCCTCACTCCTGACCGGACCCCCACTCACACCCTTAAAATTAAAGAGTCCCTCTCTGTGTCCATTTAAAACGTTGGGAGGTTTGCAATATTACAATTAGAGTTTTAGGGGTGTAAAATGTTTTAGTTTGGTGAACTCATTGGGATTATTGAGCGCGCAGTACACTTGCAAAAATATATATTAGCCTAGCCTCTAACATATGGCAGGCTAATAAAGAGGCTACCAGCTAAAAGGACGATATGTACTATTTTTAGGTAAAACCTTTAGGGACTGTATTTGATCTGGGTTTTCTTTTTGGGGGGAAGAAACGTACTGAGCTACACCTCAACATTGTCAACAAACAGACTTCCAGCTACTGGTGACCCATTCAATTCACTAATGCATTATGTACAGTACATAAGGCATTAAGAACATATGCAAAATAAGTAAACCAGAAATAATCAAAAAGAAGCCAACATTTACTGTTCCTGCATATTTTTATGCTGTTCAGCTTATTCAATAAACTGTCACCAAACCAGGAATTTATATAGCTATGCTTACTCAATAAGCAGTACTGAGACCAACAGCTATTCTTCCATGGACATATGTCAAGACATCAAATACAGTTGTAACCAGAACAGCAAAGCATTGTTAGGTGGGGGGGAAAAAAGGATCAAGGGTAAACGTTATGGCCCCTCCTATATTAGACTTAAGCCCCTCCCAAAATGTATCCCTATCTCACGTCCTATGTCCAACCCTATACATAGTTGATGAATCACATTATGACAAACAGTGTTCAATTGAATTCAGAGTATTATATAAACCTATATTTATAAACTCTAACCACAACACTTACCCTATGCTGGCATTTCCTAATTAGGGTTCCGGGAGAACACAAATAGGGTTCCATCAAAACTTCTAAAAACAAAATGTCCGCGGGCGGCGAGGGAGCAGTGGGCAGTGATCTCCATGCTCAGCTCCCTCACGCGCATTGCAGTGATGCCGGAGCCGATGTTGATACACTATCTCAAAGGGTTCCACTGGAAAAAATAATTGGAAAGCCCTGGCCTATGCCCATAGCGCTGCGATAATCACAAATTAGGTCATTGGAGGTGTTATTGTTGATTGTCATTATTACAGGGGACATCTAAGGAAGCTTAAATCAGACCCAGGACCTTTCAGAACCACAGGCCTAGGCAATATGCTGCATCATCCTTTTATCAACCTCACGTTTTAATGAATTAAACCTAAATGGAAACTTGAAAGGCTCATGCAAGCTTGCTTTTTTGTCTGATACATAAATCAGAGGTCTGTTAGTTCCCTTCTTAGAAAGAACAATGTTTACTGTGTGTGGGTGGTGGTGGCTGGTCAGAGGAAGTTATTGGTTTACCGTATTATTGTCTATGGTCACCACAGAAGGCCATACTTAGCAGACCATAAAAGCAAAGTATCGCTTCTGTTTGTGGAGAATCTTTCCGCTAGCATTGTAGCACAGTCCTCCGATAAACCCCTCTCTCTCTTAAATACTTTTTTTGGCGAATGCAAAAGTTGCATTTATTACTTGTGTTTGAAAAAGAGTGACATAAAAAAATATAAAGTAAAAAAAAAAAAAAAAAAAAATTTCCCTTTAAATATTAAAACATAGGTGAAATGCAATGGCAATTTTCCCAGCCCTATTTTTTTTTACCACATCCCACAAACAATTGTGCCATTATGCTAGCAGCGTGAAGGGTTGCCCTTTATTTGCATATTTAACGGGTCTTGCGCAGAACAGCGTGGCTTTCAGGCACCCACAGTTAAGTAGGCCTGTTAGGTAAGTCTATTTTCATTGATCCTGCTCATTTCTGTGGAGCAACCAAAGCACTGGTCGTTTGTCAAACCGATACCAATGTTTCCATGCACTCCCATCCCCCCTCCCATCAAAAGCTTCAATGAAAATGTACAGATGTACTTCTCCCTGCCCTCCTAGGGACCCGGCTCATACCATTAGTTGATATTTAACATGGATGTACTGTTAGGTGAAGTGGTTGTATCGCGAAGAACATGATTTGCCCTGTTAATTGGTTCTCCTTTCAGATACAACCTTTCTTTTCTTCTGTGCCGACTGAGAGGGCTGTTAGAACATTAGGGCTGAGATAACGGAATGTTTAAAACAGCAAGTGCCAAATGATTGCTTGTAGTGTTTGAACTCTGGATGGAGGAGGGAAGGCACCAAAAAATTGGTTCATCTGTGTTATAAATCAAGTCTGGCTGTAGATTTCTAAAGCACTTTATTAACGGTACTTAATAAGCACCAAAACCACAGCATATTAACAGATTACGGACCTTTAGATCATGAGCTTCGCTTGGTTAGGATTCTAAATAACCTCTGGTTTCCTTTTAACATTTGTAATAGTGTGTTTCTTATCTGCTGTTCAATTTCCATTTGTAGCAACAATGTAAAAAATAAAACAATGCATCATATGCTAACTCACACTTTTAGGAGCTGCTGGTAATCAGCGTGGACAATATGATCCCTGTCTAAGGATATGTGTTGGTCGGCGGGTAGCAGTTTTTCTCCAGTAATGGATCAATATGCAGAGGTATAAAAAAAAAAGAAAGTGTCAATGGTACAGTATGTATATACTTTGTGTACGAGGTAGAAATAGGTATCCTACTCACACAGAGTAGAGCATAGACCTGCTCAGGTGATGTGGGACTCTGGTGGTATAATCCCTACCAAGGAGTCCATGTAGAAATTGGAGTGCATGTTCACTCTGCAATTAGTGAGAACTATTGTAAATAATATTGTATACATGAAAATGAGAATACAATTGTATTAAATAAATAACAATTGTAGAATAAAATGTATGACAATCATGTGTTGATGCAAACAGTTTGAGCAATGAAATGTACAAAAATGTAATGCATATAGATTTTTAAAGAAAAACCCAGAATGGCAGTCAGATTTATCCTTGAATCAAGCAGTTATTACCCTACATTGAAAGATTATATCCTTGAATATTCTGTCTTTGCAAGTATGCATCTAGTATGCATCTGGTTCTGTTCTGGCACAACGAGGGCAAACATTGTATCGGAACAGGTTTCTGCTTCCCCTTTTTATTATGCTGTCCGATGCAAATGCGGTTTCTGAAAACAATGATTGTCAGCAAGCCAAGATGGATGCATTTAATGCTATTTTTGCTAGGGAGGCTAGGGAGGCAGATCTAGCCATCCACACACCTGACAGCGTCCAGTAGCCGTAGCCATAGTCACTATTGCTATCTAGTTAGTTCTACCACTGAGGTTAGGGTTCTTTTACAATATACAATCTTGTTTAAGGGGTTTCTCTAGAGAAGGGGGAAAACTTTTTCAGAACAAATATAGGCGATAACTCCACCACTCATTTCATGGTAATTGCCCCCATAGTTGTTGATTTAGTAGTTATCGCAGTTTTAGCCATAAAACTTCAACATTACAATAAGGGAATTCAGTGAACACAATACAAAGTGGAGATGATGTAATATCTTCTTCACCTTCACGAGCCGTGGACAAGTGGATCAATCATCATCTTCGTCAATATAACTAACCTGATTAAAATGTGTTATAGGGTAAAACAAAAATTCAATAAAATAAAATTGCTCTATTAACCCTTAATAAGGGGGAAGATATTTTTGTAAATTAATAAATAAATAAATTACTGTAAGAGGAGAGAATAAAGGAAGCAGAATTCACTCATATAAACACCCAATTTCGTAGCCACTGTGCGCGACTCAAACAATCTGGATACTTTAACTAGCTTATGTAGGAACATAATGTATTCAGCGTGAACCAAAAAAACCCTCTTGCTGCTTCCCCGCTTCCTAATTTGATTGTAATTGTGTTTTTTCTGATACTTTGTGCATCTAGCTACATTAATATCCAGACTCATGCATAATAAAATGCCCTATCCAACCTAGTAAACATTCTCCTACAGGGAGCGAAGTAGAAAAGTAACAAATACATAAATAAAACACAAACAAAACAAAGAAGTTATCTAGATATTAGGTAAAAAAATAAATATTACTGATTTTATTGTTGCTGTATGCTCCTAACCCAGGATACGCACAGATTCTTTGTGTTGCTTTAAGCTTGGTATACCGTACTGCTCAACTGAGCTTTTGAAAAACTGATAGGGAAATAACACGAAAATGGTTTATTTTGTACAGAAACTGTTCTGTCCTCAAAAACTGCATTATCCTCCATCTAATAAATAAATACTTCTTAGTTCCTATTCTCTGGAATTTATACTTCTTGTGCAGACCTCGTTTTATTTCAAGACTACCATTTTAAAATAGAATATATATATATATATATATATATATATATATATATATATATATATATATATATATATATATATATATATATATATATATATATATATATATATATACACACACACACACAAAGAGATGTGGCTGCACTCACGGATATTCCTTTAAAACTTAACTTTTATTCGGTTCCATAAAACAGATCGACGTTTCAGTCCAACATGTGGACTTTCATCAGGATCCTGATGAAAGTCAACATGTTGGACTGAAACGTCGATCTGTTTTATGGAACCGAATAAAAGTTAAGTTTTAAAGGAATATCCGTGAGTGCAGCCACATCTCTTTGTATATATGGATAAACAGCCCTGGTATTGCACCCGTTTTTTTGGAAATTATTGGCAGCCTGAGTGCAAGGTATTGTACACATATATATATATATATATATATATATATATATATATATATATATATATAATCTCCTTTCAAAAGAAGAGGTTTTAAAAACCAAATATGTACCTCCCAGAACTGAAAGGGCGTGAGAAGGCACTGGTAGACTAGACTAGAATGGGAGACTAGAATGGGAGCATATCAGTCTATTGCTTATGTGCCCTGGCTAAATGGGCAGTGTGCCCAGGTAGCCTACCAAGGAAGCCCACATGTGATGCATTCTTGCATGTGCTGAAATACAACAGACGGAGTTATGACCTGAGGATCGTTGGGAATTCAAAATAATTATTCCAAAATATTCAAGTTGGCAAAAAAAAAAAAATCTATTTTGGCCTGAAATTAAAAATTCTCTTTGAATTCCATACATTTCACACTTTATTGAATGAGCCTGTTAAAATGATTACTCTTGTCTATGATGGATGCTCTGGAGAAGAGGGGGAACAAATGGCAGCTCCCATTAAACATGTGTTTAATCGCAGCGATCAACCATTCCAAAGTACGACCTTCACTGTTTATATTTCTGTTATTCTGCATCTCTTAGATGACAGAAGAAGAATAAAAGCTCAATTATTTTCCTTGCACGAAATGTTATCCTACTTCTATTAGCAGTATTAACCTGTGGATGACTGGTTGATGGGCAGCACAGAACTAGCCAACTGGTTGCGACGTTCGTGACAGCAAAGGCATACACAGACAAACAAAGTGACGACAAAATCCAAATCCCTTACAAAACCACAAGAAATTGCCATCCTCACTTTCACCAAAGATAAAAGTTGGGGGATAATACCCAAAGCGAGGAGCTAGATCTTATTTGTTTTTCTTTAAGAAAAGTTGGTGATACGTTCATTAGACTTAATTCCCATGTAACAAGAAAATGACAAAAGTAACCATAAATCATAGAATAGTTACTAATGCCTTCATTGCACTGTGGGTATAATGGGTGATCGAAAGACCATTTTCTCTCCATGTGTATGAACATATTATAAAAACCAAGTATTTAATAAATAACCCCAATTATTAAAAGTAAAATAAGATGCATGATGCACGAAAAACAAAATAAGAAAGAAAAAAAAATGTATAAAATTACACGCTACGAATAAAACTGTGCCCTGTGTTTTCTGCCCAAACCTCAGGAAGTATTAAGGAAATTCCACGCGTCAACTCCCCCTGGCAGCAAAACCTTTTTCATGTGTTGGTAACTTTCCTTGAGATTAAGGGAGTGTAATTTAAATAGAGACCCAGATTACTCCTCCATTAGGATACAGAAATTGATATATTCAGCCTGGGAATTTTATTGGCCATGTTTCCAAAGTCAAACGGACGGTTTGGCTGAAGAAAAACAAGAGTTGTATTTTTTTTCTTTTATTATTTTTTCTTTTTATGGGATGTCAATGTCTTATCTGTTATTTCAACATTTAGTTAGAATTTCGGGGAGTATGTTGCCCTTTTCGCGACCTGACATGTGACTAATATGATGCTAGCAAGCCAAAAAAATGCTGTGATCTATCTCCTACGCACTTAAGCCTAAGTACAAATGGCACAAAAATTAAACATGTATGCTTACATTTATTCTAGAGATTTAAATGCATTATATTTTTCAGAAAATCTGTGGTGCCTATTATATTCTTGCTCAATGGTTTTAGAGTTCAAAATGTCTTTGGCTTAGCCAATTAGCTGTCATGTATACTTTAGCATTGTCTCGAAATAGCATTGTGATTGGCCATAACACAACTCTCCGATTTTACATGGAGCGGTAATAGAGCTATAGATGACAGTTCATCACTTCAACACCAAAGGGTGAAATAAAATGGGTGGAGTATGATAAATCTGATTTATTTTATTTATTTTTTGCTATTTATTACTGTACCAAAGAATACAATTTTTCTAAAATTTACCAATAGAAGGAATGCACTCCATAGTGGTTTGGCATAACAACTGTAAATCTCACTTTCTGCTACATAGAACATGTTTTGCACAGTCCTACAATGGACAGGGCAGATACACAGGTAGCAGACCGGGTCAACTTAACATAGGGGCTATTAGAGCATCAGCTCTAGGCCTACGCTTTAAAATAGGCCCGATGCAGTTACAATATAAATATTCATTGTTTCCCCATTTCTTAATTAGACCACTTCATTTGGTCTCTACGTGGATTAAACTTCTGCTTTGTGTTTTTTTTATTTTTATTAATGGCTTTGCATTACTCAGCCTAGGAATCGGACTGATTGAGGAATTGCTGTTACACCGAAAGTAAAATTTCTACATTAAACAATCTTATAACAAATGGAACTCCCCTCTGCTACACTGTACAATGAATACAAAGAGCAGTCTTACATTAATCATTATCATGATGTCTAATTGCATCAGAACACGTGTATAACTAGCCCTTCCTAACTAAATATACAACTGTTGCTTCCCACGTTTTGTCATCCTTTCATATCAACTCTGTTTCACGGCTAATGCTGACTCCTTTAAACTGACACTATAGGCCCTATAACCATTTCATCTAATTGAATTGGTACTTTGCCTGGAGTCCCCTGGCATTGGCTATCCACCGGTGATAAACCATTTTCAAGAACTTTGACACTGAATAAGGCCTCCTGGACACCCCATTACTGGCGGTATGGCTAAGGACATTACACAGTTAATCCCAGCCATACCAACTGAGACCTGCAATGACAGCTGACACTCTTAGCCAATCACAGCCACCGATTGCTGCTCAGGCTAACATTTCCTCATTAGTCTGAGCAAGAGATGATAGGCTGCTGGTAACAATCCTTTAGCCCCAAAAAACGATTAACACGCAATGGAAGGATGGAGCCAGTAGACTCCAGAAACTACAAACACAAGATGAAGCCGTTGCAGTGCCAACAGTGTCCCTTTAACCTGGCAATGCCATGTTATGTCCCTCACAGGAAGAATAAATTGTTCTAAATCTTTATTTCATTGTTCCTAGGTGTGTATCACAAACCATGCACATAGCTGGGCCAGGCATGACCTAGAAATGGCAGACTCAACATTCCATGGTGAGGTGCTGATAACAAATGGCACTGATAGAAAAGGGCCAGGATCTAAGTCAGGCATGTAACTAGCACCTAATGGGCCCCAGTGCAAGAATAGAAAGGGCATACCCCTGTTGCTCCCCCCCAAGGAATGTGGTGGTTGGTTAAGTGTGATATTTATATGTGGAGTTGGCTGGTTGTGAGTGTGGGGCTGGCTGAGTGTGTGTGGAGTTGTCAGAAGATGATTGTGAAATTGGCTGAGTGAAATTTTGTGCAGGGTTTTTGAGTGTGTTAGTGTGTGTGGGTTGTGTGTGTGCAGGCCCGAACTGGCCATCGGGCGTATCCTGGGCAAATGCCCGGTGGGCCGAGGCCGGCAGGGGAGATCACCTGACAGCCCCTGCAGGGCCAGCGCTACCCGAGCGCCGGCCCTGCATAGTGCCTCCATGGGCCAGTGGGGAGATCAAAGATCTCCCTCACTGGCCCAGAGGCAGTTACAGGCGGCCGCCGGCTGAGGAGTGTGGGAGGGTGGAGAGGACCGGCAGAGCTCTAGCCAGCAGCTCCGCCGGGTCCTCCTGCAGGCTAGAGTTCACTCACCACTGGACCACAAGGGATGGCAACATGGTCCCCCTCATGGCAGCACGACTCCCCACCCCCCGGCAGAACGGCTCCTCCCCCCTGCCCTCCCAGGCTAAAGGTAAGAAGGGGGGATATAACTTTTTTTTTTAATTATTAATAAAAAATATATATTTAAATTTAAATAAAAAATACATTCACACTAACAGCCCCCTCACACACACAGCACTGAGAGAGGCACTGAGGGTAGTGGTGTTGTGGAGAGAGGCACTGAGGGTAGTGGTGTTGTGGAGAGAGGCATTGAGGCTAGTGGTGTTGTGGAAAGAGGCACTGAGGCTAGTAGTGTTGTGGAGAGAGGCACTGAGGCTAGTGGTGTTGTGGAGAGAGGCACTGAGGCTGGTGGTGTTGTGAAGAGAGGCACTGAGGCTGGTGGTGTTGTGGAGAGAGGCACTGAGGCTGGTGGTGTTGTGGAGAGAGGCATTGAGGCTAGTGGTGTTGTGGAGAGAGGCATTGAGGCTAGTGGTGTTGTGGAGTGAGGCACTGAGGCTAGTGGTGTTGCGGAGAGAGGCACTGAGGCTAGTGGTGTTGCGGAGAGAGGCACTGAGGCTAGTGGTGTTGTGGAGAGAGGCACTAAGGCTAGTGGTGTTGTGGAGAGAGGCTTGGAGACTATGGCGAGGCCTAATAGAAAGCAGTTGTTGTTGGGAGATTCCATCATAAGAGGTGTGGAGATGGACAATGGTGGTCTTGTGAGGTGTCTTCCCGGAGCTACTGCTCACAGAGACAGGAGACGCATCTTTAATATTGTTAAGCGAGCAAAGCAGGAAGGGGAATTGGATGTACTTGTCCATCCAGGGACAAATGACTTGGCTTGCAATGAGGTTTCAGAGGTTAAGGACGTTTTTAGTGTTTTTGCCAATGATCTACGGCAGGTTGTTTCCACACTGTCATTCTCTGAAGTTCTGCCTGTGCATAACACTCAGAACGACAGGCGGATGCGTATAAGGGACTTTAACTTGTGGCTTGGTGAATGGTGTCTGGAGCAAGGATTTGGCTTTATTTCTCATGGTAGCTCTGTTTGGAATGGAAATAAATTGTACAAAAAAGATGGTTTGCATCTTTCTCAAAAGGGAACAAATGTCCTCAGTGAGCAGTTCAGAGGCTTTGCTAGGATGTGTTTAAACTAGGTGGGGGGGGGGGCAAAAGGGTGATAAAACATAAATCCAATTGTCCCCCAAAACAAGGACAGAAGGTGCCTGTAGCAAGTGTGTCATGTCTACAAATGCTCGCAGTTTAGGGAATAAGATCCATGAACTTGTGGCAATAATGGCAACTGATCGTGTAGATTTAGTCGCTGTTACTGAGACATGGTATAATGAGAAAAATGACTGGGACATAGCAATACCAGGGTACTCTTTATATAGAAAATACAGGGAAGGCAGGAAAGGGGAGGGGTGGCCCTGTATGTGAAGGATAGAATAAAATCTAGCCTAATAATAGTTAGTGAGGCGAACATAGAGTCCGTTTGGGTTACGTTAGAATTTGGTAATCAGACAGTAACTCGTGTAGGTGTGATTTATAGATCCCCAGGACAAATTGAAGAGTTAGATAATCTACTAGTTGAGGAAATAGCTAAAATGACAATGAAGGGAGAAGTTATCATCATGGGTGACTTTAATCTTCCTGATGTGAATTGGAAAACAAAAATAGCTGCTTGTGCCAGGAGCACACATATTCTAAACTCCCTACTGGGATTGTCTTTAAAACAAGTCGTTGAGGAGCCAACTCGTAAAGAGGCCATACTAGATTTAGTGTTAACAAATGGAGATTTCGTATCTGATATTACTGTAGGTGAAAGTTTAGGATCCAGTGATCATCAGTCAGTGTGGTTTAATATAAGAACAGTAACTAAGTCACACCACACAAAAACAAAAGTTTTAGACTTTAGAAAAACAGACTTTTCTAAAATTAGAATATGTGTAAAGGAGTCATTATCAGACTGGAGCAATTTAAATGGAGTCCAAGAGAAATGGGATTATTCAAAAGTTGCACTACTGAAGGCAAAAGAAAATTGCATTAGGCTTGTCAGTAAAAGCAAAAAATTCAAGAAACCACTGTGGTACTCCGCAGATGTGGCCGAAATAGTAAAAAACTAAAAGTTAGCATTTAGTAATTATAAAAAAAAAACAGAGTGAGGAAGACAGAATGATCTATGAGATTAGGCAGAAAGAGGCTAAGCAAGTTATAAGAGCTTCCAAATCACACACAGAAGAGAAAATAGCACAGTCAGTAAAAAAGAGGGACAAAACTTTTTTTAGATACATAAATGAGAAAAGAAAAGTAAAACAAGGATTAGTTAGATTAAAAACAAAAGAAGGAAGGTATGTAGAAGAGGATAAAGGTCTAGCTGACTGCCTCAATGAATATTTTTGTTTGGTATTTACAGATGAAAATGAAGGAAAGGGACCTCAGTTAAGAAAAAGGATAAATTAGTCATTCATTACACGTGAGTAAACAGAGGAAGAGGTTCTATTTCAACTGTCAAAAGTAAAGACAAATTGGTCAATGTTACCTGATGGAATACACCCAAAGCTATTAAAAGAGTTTAGTGGTGTACTAGCAAAACCATTAACAGATTTATTTAACCAATCATTGATAACAGGAGTAGTCCCAGAAGATTGGAAGTTGGCGAATGTTGTGCCCATTCACAAGAAAGGTAATAGGGAGGAGTCGGGCAACTATAGGCCAGTAAGCCTTACTTCAGTAGTGGAGAAAGTGATGGAAACCATGTTAAAGGATAGGATTGTTGAACATCTAAAAACACATGGATTTCAAGATCAGAGACAACATGGGTTTACTTCAGGGAGATCATGCCAAACTAATCTTATTGATTTTTCTGATTGGGTAACTAAAATTATAGATCAGGGTGGTGCAGTAGACATTGCTTACCTAGAAGGCTTATCAATAAACTGCAATCTTTAAGTTTGGATTCCAATATTGTTGAATGGGTAAGGCAGTGGCTGAGTGACAGGCAACAGAGGGGTGTAGTCAATGGAGTATATTCGAAGCTTGGGCTTGTCACCAGTGTGGTACCTCGGGGATCTGTACTTGGACCCATTCTCTTTAATATTTTTATTAGTGATATTGCAGAAGGTCTTGATGGTAAGGTATGTCTTTTTGCTGATGATACATGTAACACGGTTGATGTTCCAGGAGGGATAAGCCAAATGGCTAATGATTTAGGTAAACTAGAAAAATGGTCAGAGTTGTGGCAACTGACATTTAATGTGGATAAGTGCAAGATAATGCATCTTGGATGTAAAAACCCAAGGGCAGAGTACAGAATATTTGATAGAGTCCTAACCTCAACATCTGAGGAAAGGGATTTAGGGGTGATTATTTCTGATGACTTAAAGGTAGGCAGACAATGTAATAGAGCAGCAGGAAATGCTAGCAGAATGTTTGGTTGTATAGGGAGAGGTATAAGCAGTAGAAAGAGGGAAGTGCTCATGCCATTGTACAGAACACTGGTGAGACCTCACTTGGAGTATTGTACGCAGTACTGGAGACCGTATCTTCAGAAGGATATTGATACCTTAGAGAGAGTTCAGAGCAGGGCTACTAAACTGGTTCATAGATTGCAGGATAAAACTTACCAGGAAAGGTTAAAGGATCTTAACATGTATAGCTTGGAGGAAAGATGAGACGGGGGGATATGATAGAAACATTTAAATACATAAAGGGAATCAACACAGTAAAGGAGGAGACTATATTTAAAAGAAGAAAAACTACCACAACAAGGGGACATAGTCTTAAATTAGAGGGGCAAAGGTTTAAAAATAATATCCGCAAGTATTACTTTACTGAGAGGGTAGTGGATGCATGGAATAGCCTTCCAGCTGAAGTGGTATAGGTTAACACAGTAAAAGAGTTTAAGCATGCGTGGGATAGGCATAAGGCTATCCTAACTATAAGATAAAGCCAGGGACTAATGAAAGTATTTAGAAAATTGGGCAGACTAGATGGGCCGAATGGTTCTTATCTGCCGTCACATTCTATGTTATGTTTCTATGTGCTGTCATTAGCATCTAGGAGCAATGACTTTTAAGGAAACTACACATTAGAAAATAAAGTTTAATTTTAAACTGTAATTAAGCAGATTGGTAGTTATAGAATGTATGCCAAATGTTCATATTGATAAGAAATCGGCCATCATTTATGAGGATTTGGTATATGTAGGCGATTTCACAGTCCCTAACACCGCCAAAAAAAGGCAAAGTATCCAAGCACAACTCCCACAAAGTTTTTTGCTTTGGTGCCCACGGACAGAAGAGATTCAATTATGAACTTTTACAGTCTTGGTCAGGGGTAGGCAACCTTCGGCTCTACAGATGTTTTGGACTACATCTCCCATAATGCTTTAACAGCCATATTGCTGGCAAAGCATCAAGGGAGATGTAGTCCACAACATCTGTAGAGCCGAAGGTTGCCTACCCCTGGTCTTGGTCCTCTGATTGGTGTCCTGAGTAGCAGTTATGTTTTTGAATGTTTTGTTATTAGTTGTCATGGTCTATTGCTGGGAATACAGAATATTTCCACTCCGATAGAGATAGATAGATAGATAGATAGATAGATAGATAGAGAGAGAGAGAGAGAGAGAGAGAGAGAGAGAGAGAGAGAGAGAGAGAGACACACACACACACACACACACACAAATACTTAATGAGTTTACCAGCACTACTGGACTTTCATTAGGATAATTAAAAGTAAAAGTGTAGTGCGCACAGCCACAACCACGTGATGTCATCACACATCACAACAAGGCCTGTAGGCACATAAAGGGGTGCGGTTATCCACACGCATGCACAGTGAGGCCATGGACACGCCAGCGATATTAAACACTGGGTTGGTAAGTGTATTATTTTTCTTTTCGTCGATAGAAGAAAAAAAAAAAAAGCTTTCAAAATTTTTACATTTAATTGTCCTGATGAAAGTTTTCTTATATGGAACTGAAACACTGACATTCATTTTTATGAAGAATAAAGTGTTTAAAAACTATCAAGGAGTCAGGGAGTGGATAGTAAGTATTTGTATATAGATTTGCCAATACCAAGCACCAGGCAAAGGCAAAACAATTAGCTTTGAACTTTCTATATGTGTGTGTGTGTGTGTGTATATATATATATATTTATTTAAAATCATTTTTTGTTAACGTAATCACTCCTGCATGCATGATGATGTCATCTGTACAGTCATTCCCTGTAATGGAAAGGTAGTTATGCATAAATTAACCCTGTGTATTCTGTGGGCCCTAATCTCCGGCAGAACTGAAGTTTATATATGCTGAACTTTCCAAGATTAACGGGAGTCTCAATACTGAGCAGCACATCCCACCATTGTGATGACGGCATTTGAAACAGCTGCCACCTAGGACACAATATAACTCCTACTAACCTCAGACAGTACTGGGTCTTTACAGTAAAGTCCTCCCCTTAACCTCTACACTACAACGAAGCTTTGACCCCTATACTGTCCTAACACCAACCATTAACCCCAACACTAACCTAAAAATATGATGTTTTATGAAAGATACACTATGATAAAAATATGATGAAATATAAATGATACAGTATGACAAATGTGTATTAGGTTAATATAATGCCTTCTCTTAATTCTAAAGACCCTCAATCTCACGGTTTAGTTCTCCAGAACCCCTCTCAATTGCATATTTTTCCCATAATACACACTACACCATTATATATAATTGTTTGATAATTCCTTTGTTTATTTTATTGTTTATTTTATACCCCCTCCCCCCCTCCCCCCACAGATTCTTACACCATAATTTTAAGGGATGATCCAGAGAGCAGATGGAAGAACCCTTGAATTTAAACCTTGTTAATACAAAATGAATACAGAACTAAAACACAAACTAGCTTTGAATATTATTAACATTTTTCCCCCAGTTTACAACTATAGCAACATTTCATCCATTAATTTCTCATTTAGATTTTTACAGAATGTGGTCTTTAATACAAAGTATTTTAAGTTCATATCATTTGTGTTTATTAGTGAACAGATTGGGTATTTAAAAATAAAAAAAAAAACACTAACAAACCTCAAACCACTATATCCTAAGGCAATCATTTTACTACCGTTCTAAGTATTATAATGATGGGATAATAGTGTCCTGTTAACCGACCCTTCTAGGCCCTCCTGTGCAGACTATTGAATTGTGAGCAAGGACAAAGTAAAAACATAAATAAAGAAATGCGGACATCACACCGTGTTTAAAGATGATATTTATCCAGGCAACATGTCAATTCACAAAATAAAAAATTATTTGTAAAAACTAACCTTTAGCGGAGGCGAATGTGCAGAAACCCTATAGACGACGATTCTAGGATTCACAGTTATAAGAAATATTTATTGCTGAAAGCAAGTATCGTGTGGCCACATAAAGCTCTTAAGGTAATGGATGAGACAGCAGAAAGGTTTACAAATTTCTGGGTAAGTTTCTTTTAACAGTAAAATGACAAACACAAACATGTAAATATTGTAACGGCGTTCGTCTGCACACCAACAGAAATCCCCGTTCATCTGTAGGCAACTACAACAGCATGATTATGAAAATGTATCGTACATGACACGTGGCGGTTCTCCTGGGTTTGAAAATTGGTTTTATTTTGCCATTTGATTTTCACGTTTCATTCATTGCTTGATTTTTCTATTCACAATGAGATTCATAGATCAATTTGTTTACAGATATGATTGAAATACACGGAGAAAGCTATTTTTAAATACAGCGATTTCGCTGCAAAGGTGTAAAACCGTTAATAAAATGTGTAAAATCCGTAACAGCAAACACAAATGTGTGTAAGCCACAGCAAAGATTCATTACATTTAATGGAAAAAACTTCATGATGCAGTGGGAGACTTTTACGTGTATTGAATAAATAGTCATCGGACGTCTTGGATCTAGAGAGGTACAGCAAGGGAAAGACTCATGGAAAAGGGATGAAAACATGAACAGCTTAGTTTTGACCATAACGAATATTATTCTCAAAATAAGCTGGCGGTAATAGCAATTGTTACCCAAAACTTCCAAGAGCTCTTTAGGTTACTTAGCCCTGATATCACGGACTTGCGTAAGCAATGCCTTCCTATCATTGGTCCATCCTACGATTGTCTTTTTTGCACAGTCTGTCCACCGTATCCTTGATTGTTATAAGAATCTGCTTGTTATGCCTGTTCTATTAAAAAAAATGTCAAAAAGAAACTACCATGAGAACCCATCTGCAAAAACTACAGGAACGAACTGCAAAACTTGATATATTTTCTGCACTAGGGGCTTGGAAACTAGTGGTCAAAACCTACAAATGAACTTGGATTTATGGATGATCTCTTTGTACTTCAAAAGGGACATCATTAAAACCTGTTCATTTGGTAGTTCATGCAGAATGGTGTGGGACCAGAAGAAGAATGATGGACTACAAAATCATTGGTCTGTGAATAGAGTATGGATTTCTGAGGTTTGGAGGTGTTGTACCAAAAAAGCAGCCAAATAGTAAGAGGTATCCTCCTATACTGTAAAACAATGTCTCAGAAATGTATTGTTATATAACGTCGAACAGGGCAATGAGGTCACTGTGAAGCCAAGAAGAGGAAGCCGTAGATTTAAGCAGAGGTAGTCTTTGACTTTCAATGCACCCATCATATTCCTTCGACACGGTGTGTATTTCATACTCTTAAATTAGTTTTCAGTAAAACTCCATCCCCAGTCTTCAAATTATGTAAATTGTGTTGTGTATACACCTTTTATTATTTTGTTATATAGTGATAGTCTTACGTAGAGTGTGCTATAATTATGTATCCATTATAATGCTAATACAGATAGGTTTTGTTCACATTTTCTTTTAAAATTAAGCAACTTTTTACATTCATCATTTACAAAAACCATGGAAAACATGGAAGCTTCCAATGTATTTTGTTTATTTTATTCTTTTAACCCCCCCCCCCCCCCAAAAAAAAAAAAAAAAAAAAAACCACTGTTTCTAGAACAGAAAGATTATAGTGTGGGAGTATTAACATCAGACATTTAGGTCATTTTGGGTGGCAAAAAAAACCCAAATATACAAAAATGGGACATGAATGGGACAGTATCATGTTAAAGATTAAAGTGGATTGAAGAATATTGAACTTCTAGTTGGACCCAAGAAATGTAGTTGAATTACTGCAACACTATAGGCACTTAGACCATTTCAGCTCAATTATGTGGTCTGGGTGCCAGGTCCCTCTAGTTTTAACCCTGCAGTTGAAACTGCTATGTTTACATTGAGGGTTAATCCAGCCTCTAGTGGCTGTCTCACTGACAGCTGCTAGAGGAGCTTCCGCGATTCTCACTGTGAAATCACAGTGAGAAGACGCTGGATGTCCATAAGAAAGCATTGAGTAATGCTTACATGTGGGCTTTTTGAATGCGTGCACGCGCGCAGCTCTTGCCACGCATGCGCATTCAGATCTGACATCGGCAGGGGGTGGAGAGTTCCCCAGCACAGAGGGAGCCCGGCGCTGGAGAAAGGTAAGTGGCTGAAGGGGTTTCAACCCATTCAGCCCAGTGGGATGGGGCTATTCAGTGGTTGAGGGGGGACCTAATGACACTAAAGTGCCAGGAAAACTAGTTTGTTTTCCTGGCACTATAGTGCTCCTTTAAGTTTTATAGGATCTGTGTGGAATTACTAGGAGGAAGTGTACAGGTAACAAATAATATGGCCTTAATGGAGCACCCTTTGGTTATCAGTTGACCATGCTTGGCCACGTAGTCTAGCCTTCACAGTTCTTAGTTTTGACTAGTACATTATTTCTATTAATAGTTGTTTGACAACAGTAAGCTACAGGACTACTACACTCTGACAAATCCAGCTGTAAAACTGTCCTAGGGTACCTCCAAATAACGGAAAAGAGAAAGCCATTTGGCTGTAGTTTAAATATATGCTTGCCGTAATGGTGCAATTCTACTTTATTTAGTGAATGGAGCATTTGAACATTAAATAGCATACTTGTAGATAGCATTTAATGGTGATACTGCAGCTACTAGGATATTCTTACTTGTGCTACTTTATTTCAAAACACAATTGTAACAAAGTTTTCTGAGGCATTCCATGCAGGCCCACCGAGACTTCTGCCAGTGTTAAGGCTTTGGTGGCTGTAACCCAACCTGGCATCAGGCCCTTGCCCCCGTGATGATCAAATCAGATGATGGAAGAAATGAGAGGTGGACAAGGGACAGGCGGTATTTGTGAGAATGAAGGGAAACAGGAAGTGATGCAGGAACAGGAATGGAGTCAAGAAAGATGGAGTTGTTGGGGAAGAACAGATCTGTATCCAGAGACTCGAATACTACCCTGAAGTCATGGAACTCAAATGTTAAGTTCAAATTTACAGTTTGCAACTACTGGTTAATTAGAGGTAAAGTGAGACTGAGCGTGATTTTAGAAAAGCGGTTTCAATGTGAATATTGGCAGAATTGTTTTAGAGATATCTAGCAGTCTTGGAAGTCACTAAAACATTGAATATCAGAAAATGCTAAGAGAAATATCTGGATAAAAATGTAATGTTAAATATGAGCTGAATGTGATACACAAGGAGAGAATAATTCAACAATTCTAGGTTTATTCAACTGAGCCTGTTCACTAAAGGGACACTATCATAACACCACTTTATTATCATTTTTCATAAAAGTGCAAAGTGTAGTCTAAATTGCTGTATTGCCATTGTTCCATTTAGATTCCAAAAATAATAAAAAAATAAATAAATGAAAACTTCAATGTGGAACTTCCACTAGAAATATTATATCTATAATTAAAACATTGTAAACATGATTTACCATCCACACACAGACCTCAGAGGAAAAGCAATACAATGAGATTGAGTGGTATAGACAGGGATGATTGCCACAAATCGCACTCACCTGTTGCCAAAACAGTCCAGAATGCATCTTCAATTCACAGATATAGAGATGGAAGGAGACAGTGCTTAAGGTACCTTATATTTTATACAACCTGGGTGACGTTTTGGCTCCCACAAACCTTTTTCAAGCCTTGCTTGTGAGAGCAAAGATGACAAGTACCTTAAACACCCTTTGAGTGCCTGATTTGTATGCCGGTTTTTAAACAGAGGGCAAGAATACATTTATCATAGGATTAGGCAACAGTAAGTAAATGACTATAATATGAAAATATGGGTTAATTGAACACGCAGTGAACGGTGGTGAATTGAAAGCTGAATTGAAAAGGTTATAGCATCCAAGTTGGATATTTGATATTTACAAGTGTATGTTTTGGCAAATCAGGTTTTCAAATCACGATCGTTCACAGTTTACTGGATAAACCCTTGCACTGTACAATGTTAAAATGCATAAAACAAACATTTTTTTTTTTTTAAATGATAGTATCCCTTTAAATGTGCAAAACTATATTTAATCAAAATGATAACAAGGCTCAGTGGAATAATTCAGTAGTCAGTAGCTGGAAAGAAATCATATTAGCAAGAATCTCGATTACCAGGTGTATTAAATATGTCCGTTAAAAAGAAAAAAAAAACTATATATATTTATTAAAAACATTTTCTTCTATCCTTAAGTTTATAAATAGGGATTTAATCCTTTGAGTGCTCCCCTATGGCAAAGATTTCTCTGCTTCTAACATCACAAATTGTTATATTATGATAAGTACAGATATATGGGAGTCATGCTTTGCATATGACCACTTTCGTGCTGGGTACGATTAGTGTGGGGGGTGTTATTACATTGTTCCATTCTTCCAGCGGGTAAAGGGTTGCCTAGAACATTTATATACAATGAGATTTTGTACATACATGTATATACAAACATGTTTTTTGTGGTTTCTACATGTGTTCATCAATCTTCCTTAATGGACTTCTTCCCAAAATTAGCAACATATAAAAAGCAGTTGTGAAACTGGTCAAAGTAATGGCTTTGCTGTGCGACACTTATAGTTTTTATTTTTCCCACTGAGGTCTTTCTGAAGGTAAAGTCTTCTAAAATATCAAGTTAAGATGAATGGTCAATGAAGCGAATACATCTTTCGATCCGAATGGATTTGCAATATGGGTGGTTGTGGGTGTTTCCTACAATTGTAAGCTGGAGTTTTTAAATGAGGATTTGTTCTTGCGTAGCCAAGATGCCACACGATCACCTGAGGACACACTTTGGATCAACGTGGCAAGGATCTACCCAGTGTCAAGACAGAATCCACGGACAGTCATTGACCCGACATAAAGGAGGAACAGCTCCTGTAAGTGCCTGTTGCATATTACCATAAAGTATTGACTGGAGTCAGTTTGTCTATAGAGGTGCCATATAATAGATAGAAAGCATTAAAAAGATCCTAATAAAAACATGCAACTGAAAGTGTTGAGTTTACAAGCTCGTGACCAAAAACCCTGGCCACAGTCAATGGTATTTACAATGGTGTGGATCGTATTTTCATTGTCCTTAAGAGTATAGAAAGTGGAATAACAGCAGGCCTCCATGGGTAAGAGTAAGTCCAAAATGAGGAAGACCAGTTGGACTGAAGTCACTGGAGGAGCAGAGTGAGGGAGCTTCCACTTTAAGCTGCCCCAACTTTACTTCACCTGAAAATGAAAAACAGCACTTTAGTTTGATTTTTTATATCAAGACCATCATGACTCGATGATGATGAGATGTGGATGTTGTAGAAAGCCAACAACAAAATATGGAGAGATGGATATGATGGTAGGACAATATTTCATTAGCATGCCAGTATGCTATGCTAGATACTGCTGAAAAAAATGGACAACCATTAAAGGAAATTGCAAAATCTTACCTTTTTGGAAATTTGGTGGGGATTTAAAAAAAAAAATAAAAAAACCTTAAACCTCAGTAACCATGATGCCTCAAATCCCAATTATGTCTACAGGAAATCCCAAGTACTTGTGCAAACAGCCAATTTGCCCCAGAATCCAATGGGAGACTGACCACTACACCTAGGTACAGGAGTGGCAGAAACAGGTAGACAAGATTTGGGAATTGTGTAAAATTCTTCTGCTATACATTCAAGATGGTGACTCTGTAGCAGAAGGTTTTTTTTTTTTTTATATATATCCTTTAAAGAACTGGAAGAAATGTAAGCACTGTACTCCAACAGCATTATTTAACCCCTGTTTTTTTTGTTTTGTTTTTTATTTATGATTGAACACATAGAAAACTTGATCACGTATCTAAAACAAGAAAGACATTTCTTGAAATGTCTTATATCCCCTCCGAAAAAAAAAAATAATAATAATTAAAAAAACAACACTATTTGAAAGCATAGCTTGTATTTAATTCCTATGGTAATAGAAGTACGCTGTGATTCAGTTAAGATGAAGAAGACGGACTACAAAAAGTTCCACATGTGTATGCATTTGAAATTTAAAAAAAAATTGGTTGAAATTCAACTCTGCTTCAAATATTTACAAAAAACAAAACACAACAACAACAAAAACACAGAGATATAAGTTTATAAGTGATATATGGAAGTTTACATTTCAACACACAGGTGCTCTAACACAGTGAGTTTGGTCAACCAAATTAACTTGTACCATCTTGACCAGCAGCTTAAATCACAATGACCTAGAAAAAAAAAATGAATTCTAATAAAGTAAGTCTATATTATTGGACAATAGCATAGAGTATCATCCAGTGCAAACAGCATTTGTTTGAAATGAATATATAAAAATTAAGTGGTTCATTCAATAATGTACATTATTCAATAAAAAGGTCCAACTGTCTTGTTAATAAAACGCATACATCTGGAGCTCCCATAGACCTAGAATTTTGAATTTTGCTTCCTCAGATTGAGTCTCTACTTCTGGCGAGAACAGTTGCGTTTAGGCCAACCTACGTCACTATCACTACAGCAGGTGCACTGCCTACAACACAGCATTGAAGGCTCCAACTAGACCTACACCAAACAAAAGCAGAATATTTGCAGAACATGTCGAATTTATTGCCCAGTGCAATATATCTCTTTCTCCTCTATGCATGATTTTAAAGTGAAAACGGCCCATTTAAAAGACACTGGAGCCTCTCTCCTTGTAGTAGTTTTAGTGCCTGCAATGTCTGCAGAGCCAGGTCTGCGTACCGCTTGGCTCAGGTGCACCTACAGCAATCAATAATGCATTTCCTTTTGCACTAGAACAGATCTATCTTCATGCTCGACATATATCTTTGTTCTCTTGAAAGCGGAATCCTTGTTTAAGGAAGCTGCACAGACGGGCAGGGTCTTGGAAGAGACAAATTCATTGTTCAACCAAATGGGCTTTCAATGAAAAAGAAATAACTTAATGTATCACTTCTTGCTCTTATTTATTTATTTATTGGAAAGCAGAATATTGTACTGTGGGGTATAAAGAGGGGTGCCCAATGGTAACTCTCCATTGTTGGGACTAGAATTCATGTAAATCGTTACTTGCAATTGGAGGACCAGGGCTTGACAGCACTGCATTTCATCAGGAATGTTCTGCAATTCTTCTAGATATCGGTCAGAAGGGAGCACAGACAGGAGATTCCTGACAGAGATTGTCTAGCTTGCTTAATTATGCACAGAGTGATCTGGGAGCACTAAAATAGACTCATGCCAGACCACAGGGAAGATCTAATAGAAATCCATGCCAAACTACATGGGGAGGAAGAGGCTCTAAAAAAGATCCACACCAGTCTACAAGGGAGCTCTGTTAGAGATCTATGCCAGTCTACAAGGGAGCAAGCTCTAGCAGGCTATTAACAGAGCAGGAGATCAGAAATTCTGAATCAGACTGTGAATAAAGTAAGTTTAAACATGAGATCTCTCTCTACAGGAAATGTGTAAGGAGACTATGTAGGTCACACGTAGGGGAAGTGTGTGACAAGGGCTCCAAAAAATAAATAAATGTGATTTATCTGCTAAATGACAGAATTGAGCAGTGAGACTGCAGGGGCATGATTTATACACCAAAAGCACTCCATAAAGCTAAAAGTTATTTTGGTGCATATAGTGTCCCCTTAAGAATAGAGCCATTTTATAGGCTCTAGGAAGTGTGTGAGCATTCAAAAAGTTGATTAAAGCAAATTACCAATCCATTGGAAGTACTTGGCACTTTATCGGGGGAACGTTTGCACACACATTAAGTCAGGGCTTGACAAATTTGCTTGGAATCTAGGAGACAGTAAAAAAATGTTAGGAGCCAGGTTTTTCAATGTCAAAAATAAAATTCTTAAAGGGACACTTTAGTCACCAGAACCACTACAGCTTAATGTAGTTGTTCTTCTGTCTATAACCTGTCCCTCCACACTTTTCAATGTAAACCCTATTTCTATGAAAAGGCAGTATTTACACTGTTGTCTAGTAACACTTCTAGTGAAAGTCACTCAGATGGCCTCTAGAGTGCATCCTGGGTCAGTGCTGCACAGTACGCAGCACCTATATTTAGCGTCTCAATGCTCGGCATGTAGGCACTGAATGTTCCCCATAGAGATTTATTTTTTCAATTCATCTCTATGAGGAGATGCTGATTGGCGTAGCATGGTGTTTTGCCACACATATGCAATAGCCTCCCAATGCTTTCCTATGGGGAAGCATTGAATTGGCTGAGATCATTAAGATGATCGCAGTCATGGAGGCAGGGCCAGCTGCGGCGAGGCAAGCACAGCGTGGGGGGAAAAAGGGGAGTAAAAACATGAAAAAAACCTTACTCATGTGATTGGAAGGGGACCGTCACCTAAACACACACACACACACACACACACACTCGCTGTCACTGCAATAACACCACCACCTAGCGTCCCTACCTGGAGCTGGGTTGGTTCGGATTTCCCTGGGGTCCAGTGGGTCTTCAGTCATCTCCCTGCCCTGCTCCATAGAGCGCTGTTTAGTGATGCAGGGGCCAGAATGCTGTCATGTTCCGGCTTCCGGCATCACTGAAGGACGCGCGAGGGAGGTTACAGCTACCTCACCCATCTGTCTCAATCCTCCAGGTGCCTCCTGTCTGTACACACACCCCAGCTGGCTGGCTGACTGACCGACCTTTAGCTGACTAGTCGACCAAACGCATATGTCTTCCCTTTAGCTAGCCAGCCAACCGGCCGCACATGCCTTCCCTTTAGCTGGCCAGCCGACGACCGTCCCGCACATGCCTTCCCTTTAGCTGGCCAGCTGACGACCGACCGCACATGCTTCCCTTTAGCTTGCCAGACGACCAACAGCACATGCTCTCCCTTTAGCCGGGCTACCTGCCGACCAACCGCATGCACACGCTCTTTATGAGCCGGCCAGCTGGCCGCCTCCACTTATAGGCAGCCGACCACCTCAACAAATCTCAGGCCCCTGGGATTTGTCGAGCCCTGCATTCAGTGATATTTGCACTTTATTTTAAATTCTAAGTGAACGTTTTTTGCAATTTGTATTAACATTTTATAAAATAAATTATACATATTTTGTGTTTGCATAAATTTAAAGTAGAAGGTGAATCACTTTACATTATACCATATTACACCAATGTCCGATTGGAGTGCTATTTTAAAGCACATATTGATCATTATATAATAATTGACATATTGAGATTATATTGAAGCACTCTGCTCATTTCAATTTTTTAACTCCAAATGCAGTGCATTAAAGTGTCACTGTCACAAATTATGAAATTGTAACTTGTATTTCATTATCAAAGAGGACTCGGGGATAATGACAGGGTGAGAAAATTCTACAGAGATCTTTGCTATGCCTCTCTATCAAGCCAGAAATCACCATCTCATTGCGAAGCTAAACTAACCACAAGAGCATTAAATTTAAAAGCAATAAAAAAAAGAAATGCTCAAAAGAGACAGGTGAATGCAGACTGAAAAATGTACAAGATCTATATCTCTTTAGCTATGTACCTATCTATATATAGATATAGATACACACATATGCCGACATTGTGGTACGTCTGCTATTACAACCACATTATGCATGATAATTCGTTCGTGTGCTGATACTATGGGGTTATTATAAAGCTTTTTTTTTTTAATATATATATTTATATAAATATCTAATTTTTAGACATAAGTTACAGTTTAACAGATACACAGAATCCCAAGAGAGTTTTTATTTTTTGGGGAGGTTATTAATGTGCTTTAAATGCATGAGCTTCCTCAATTTCTCCAGTGCAATGGTGAAATATAATTTTCGACAAGCTCACGGAGCCCATATACACTGTGTAAACATTGGTATTTATAGAACCGATATTAACATTTTTCCACATTTATTTCCGTGGCTGGAGCAGAGTTTCAGCACATTTATTTTTTTTAAACTCAGCCCGCAGAGTTTGCGCGTTAGCTGAATTAGGTCAAAGTCACTTATTGCTGCTAATCAGTTTGAGAAACCAAGGCGTAACTCAAAGACCATTTCTCCATCGTGTACACAGGTATAGGTGTATTCAAATTCTATTTTTATGCCTTCAGATTCTGCAAGTACAATAAAAAACAAACATTGCTACAATATTATATATGTACACATACATAACACTATATTACACTTACACACACACACACAAACATTAAGCATGTTTAATATTGCCAATCTAAAACAAACAAACAAACGTAGTAGGAGTATGCCAAGTTCTTAGTTACATGAGTAATGCAGTTATTATTATTTAGTACTTCTATAGCACATATACATGACATATTTAGGGAATATAGTCAATATGATACAAAGGAACAAAGCACTGTCCGTTTGTTTAAAATTCACATTACTGCTTACAATCTAAAGGGAATGATGGGGATTTGAGTTATGAGGTTGCGGGGGGAAGAGAAATGGGGACATATGAATTGCATATATGGAATAACTTGTGAGGTAGTTCTGACGAACACATTGTAATTAATAATTAATCAGTAACAGTAATTATTCTATTAGTGATAGCAGTCTATTTTTCTGTTATTTATTTTTTTAATCCAATAAATGTTGCTTTCTATTGTACATTAGCTAGCCAACAAAGGGTTACATGAAAAAAAGAAAAAAAAAACAGATAAAGAGAAGTTATGACTCAACATGACTTTTGATAAAAATAAGTACATTAAAGGAGATCTTTGGGAAATATCGTCTAAGAGCAGGAAAAGTGTTACATCGACCAAAACTATTTATAAAAAAAAACAAATCTATTAAAGATAATATAAAAAAAAAAAAAAAGCAGAAAAAAAAACCAAATCTATTTTTTTTTTCTTCTCGTTATTTTTCTGTAAGGGGGAGATGTTTAGGTGACAGGTTCTAGTCCCTTTAAATGTCCCTCTAACATTGCAGAGGTTAACTCCGTGTCAGTAGCAAGGTCACAACAGATGTAGAGGGATATTGTGTAGATACCGGGACTCAACCATTTCTCCCCCTGGGGAAGGAGATACCTTTTGGGTCAGCTGAAATCAGTGCAGCATAGCTTGTAAACACAGTAAGAGGCTATATCTTTCAGTGCAGCTCTCTTAGCCTCTCGCTCCTTATCCTATCCTTCCCTGACGTACATAGCACTATAACTCACTTGGCAAATTAGCGCTCAAAAATAGTATCTCGCTCCTGTGTCCAAGAGCACTATGTCAAGGTTTGTGTAGCCAGCCATATGTGCAGATAGGCAACTTGAGATGCAGAATCCTCTAGTGTGAAGCAAGGTGGATATTAAAACGCACCGGTTGAAATCCGTCATAGTAGGACGAGAAACAAAAAATCCAAAGAACGAATGCTGGGGCCATCTTTGGTAATTTAGTTAATTTTAGAGGTTATTCAGGATTCTTTAAAATGCAAGATATACATTTTGACTTCTTGTTCTCTAAAAAATTTAATTAACTTAGAAATAGAATATAAAAGAGATGTGAATATATAAAAGAGTGAATATATAAAATACAAAACAACTTCTTAAACATAAATTTTTTGAAGTGCTCCATAAAAGCAGAAGTTTTATATTGTAAGCGCATATGAACATCTCTTGCCTGCATTGAATTAAACACTAAACATATAACCAGTGTGATTGGCCAAGGAGAAACGGACATGCTTGCTCCAAAATGCTGTACCAGAGAATGGCAGCGCCTTGATGACCCTATACCATCAAACATTGGAAGGTATGTAATCAAAACAGGTGGTTGGGCATTCCTGTGGGCCTTGCCAGAGAGGGACCCATAATGGGCGCACTTTCCAGGGAAGTAAGTGTGTACACCCAGTGAAGGGGCCTTGTCAATGCAAGACAGGGTGACAGACAGCCTCCAGGCCGCCCCCTAGTTGCAGGATCATTCAGAGAGAGTTCTGCTGAAGCTCTCTCTCCATGCTCCAAGTGCCCACTGCACAGCACAAGCATGTCTAATTATGTGCTCAAACTATGCTGCCCAAGTAGAGTTGCAGGACACCAGGCAATTAAACCAGGATGGTGGGACAGGAAAGTTGCCCCATGGAAAGTTGCCCCAATATGACTAGACACACACATATAGAAAGGATCTGAAAGTCATCTTTCCTTAAGTTTGATTAGTGTTGCCCACTAACCTTGCCCATCCCCCTACACCCAGGTTTCGGACACTCCAAATCTGATAGGTGGCAACCATCCCCTCCTACTCAGTTGACATTCTCTCCTAGGTCTTAATCCATCTGGAAGCACTAATCTTGTATGTGTACTTGCCACCCACTCTCCCTTCAAAGATGACTCCTTTCTAGATAACATAGTGAAGGAGAGGAGAAAGGGGACAACTAGGACAAACGGACTAAACATTTTTCCTAGACCTGTTAATACTCGTCTCTACTAACCGAAAAATCTGTAAAACCATCCCTTCATTAAAAGAATATCAAACGTGGGAATTGGACACAGTGTTCATACATCAGAATGGGGGATCTTCCAGATCCCTACATGTCCAGAAGAAGAAACCGGAAGTGAAGGCTACAAAGGAAAAACGCCAACTACTTAATGTTCGGTACACATATGGAAACATTTACCTATCAGCATGGGAACGATTCCAGTAAAGAAATACACATGATAGCTATAAAATTCCTATAAAACACACAATTATACATATGAACAAAACCACCATAAGGCTTGCACTAAAATATATTAATCATTGGCCTAATTTACTAGTACAGCCAATCAGATGAGATTACTTTCATATGGCTACAACAAATTCTGTCTTTTTGACCTTGCTTAAAATCACAGTGTTTGGTAAAGAATAAAAGAAGGTAAGAATCTACGCTTTATTTGTTCCATTCATGCTAAGCCAGATCAAGTGGATAATTATTCTAAAAAGGTTTATTGGACTTCAGGGTCTAAAGATGGTGCTTTGAAAAATGCCTGGAAAGCATTTATTTCTCATCAGGAGTATAAAAATGTATCAGAATCTAGTTGTGTGTTATGTTATTATTGTTTTGAAAGGGGGTCCCCTTTTAAAGTAATTGGGTAATTGGAGGGACAATTTAAAATAGAGGTATTTCACTCCAGATAACACTTTGGGAACATTTGTTAGCAGTCCCTGCTTAGTAAGTTGGTTGATGGCAGAGGGGACTGTAAGTGAGGTGTAAGAGAATAGAGCAAGCGTATATTTCTAGAAGTGACTTAGAATTGGGAATGAGTCTTCGATATCCTTCAGAAAGAAGAGCCATAAGGTCAAATGTGTCCTTATGTTTACACGATAACTTGGGACATAAGAAAAACACAAACAAACAAACCAAGAAAATACAACATACAGACAAAATCCTATACTGAAAAACATGACAGATCATCTTTAGATCAGTATTCCAGGGTCTCTGACAAAATATTTCTAATGACAAACTGCAAACATCGAACTACAGCATTTCAGATACAAACATAAAAAAATATTTTCAATCCCTTAACACGGCCAAAAGCCTACAAATGCTCAGCAACAAAACATTAGCTTACGTGTATTATTATAATTATAGATTCATTGACCATAACAAATAGGAATGGTACTTTTCATTGTGACAGGAAGTGTATATAATAATAATATAGTTTAGCCCACCTCTACACTGTAACCAGCAATGAATATGGGCATTGTAACTTGTCAGTTAGTGAGAACACAAGCGTGATATTTCATCCTAGTTGGTGGCAAACATTTATTTTTAAAGTCAAAGCAGTCATGGCAAAGACAGGGCACCAGGATACTCCGGTTATCAACCTCCTATGTACACCACAGTAAACATGCACAGTGCGAGGCCGCTTTCATATAACATGCACATATAGTCTTTGTTGGTCCTTTAAACTATACCTAAACAGCAGTTTAGTCATAGTTATTTTATACACATGAAATAGCCCACCGGTGGTCAACATTCGGCATTTCAGATGTTGTGGACAATGTTTCTCCTGATGCTTTGCCAGCATTATAGTCATATAAGCAATACGGGAGTAGTAGTCCCCAACATCTGGAGTTCCAAATGTTTCCTATCTTTGCAATAGTCTATAACCGCTAACATGAGCTCAGTTTGGCTATCTTATGTTAATTTATAGAACACATGACACAGGAAACAAAACTTTGGGCCACGGGCCACAACCTAAGAATGTCCATGAATGAATGAATGAACCACCATATCCGGCCTATAATGCAACCACCAGGCCACTTTGTTTTTAACTGCATAAAAATATAACAACTAAAAAAATACATCTTCAAGTTCTTTCTCTTCCAAAGGTCATGAAGAGGAATCCATAGGTTTCCAACATTCTATAAGCCTCTGTGCTCCCATAATTCCAAATGTCCCATAAGCCTTTGCTCTATTGGCGTTCTAAATGTCCCAGAAGCATTTGCTCTTCCAAAATTCCAAATGAACTGTAAGCCCTTACACTTGAAGGAATCTAAATGGGGCACTAAATTGTTCAGATCAAACAGGTAACGATTTAAAGAATGATAACACTTTTCAGTTGTTTAAAAAAGATACAATACAAAACAAATTACGCGATATGCAAGCATTGACTTGCGATCCCCTTGCGCTTCAACCTCCGAAATGGCAATAAACATGCAGCAGCTTAAAATTATCTTAGGAATAAAAATAAGCATCGTAAAACTTTTCATTCAAAGCTAATTCTGAAACATTTGCGGTCTTTTATTAAATTAGAAAGGGAAGACAAAATAAATATTTTATACCTTTGGCTGCAAAGTGGGAAAACACCACGTGTTTGAGATTTTAGTGCTCTCGGAGTGGTGAAATTTATTTGCCGCGGGTGAGAAATAGACAGCATGCATAAAACTCGGCACATTCCCGCTAGTAAAATTATTTATCAAGTTAACAAGGGAGGGACCCTTCAAGTGACAACAGGCTAGCAAGCAAAAAGCCATGCCATTTTATATTTTACCTCTGGGTTAGTGAGCCAGTAAAAATGCCAACCAGCAAGCACGTTGCATAAAGATTTCTTCGAATGAGCTACATTGTTAGTAGGGGGACAAATAAATGGGAAAAATAAAAGTGAAAAAAAATTGTCTTGCTAGAGCAATCAGAGAGGGATTTTGCTCTAAAGATTCAGGATTGACCAGACCATTAAAGATGTCATTTTAGTCATTAGAGGTGAGCCAAAAAGTTTTACTGTTAATTAACCACTTCACTTCAAAATACATGGCTATTGCAGCTTGCTATAAAACATCTTCGCATTTCTTTCACAGTGAACACTTATCACTGTTTAGAGTCTTCTAGTTCCTCAGTTATTAAGACCGTTCAAGGTCAACCAAGTCAAATTATGTTGGTTAATTTTTTATTTTATTTTCACTATACCTATATATACACATATTTGTTTGTAAACCAAGTCTCCTGGAATAAAACGTGTCATCATGCAGAGAAGCTAAGAACAGGTCACCAGAGTGATCATGCTGTTCCACTGAGAATATTTGTAGTAAGCAGAATATATTTGCAGAAGAAACAATGTTTTTTCATGGTCGTAAATCTGCCAAAAGTTTGTAGTCCAGCCTAATTAACAACGCAGATTGCCAGAAATTGCACCACAAAATACCCAGAGCAGGCGTTGCAACTAGCACTAACTCTTAAAGACTTGAGCTGCATTACTATTAGAATAGTCAGTGTGACCTTTACTTTACAAGTCCGGTGAACAAGTTCTCAAAGCAAGGTCATGAAGACCTCTTCACCAACCCACCAAAAGACAAGATTTTCTTTATATTAGATATACATACCCCTTTGCCAGGGAATGTTACAGTAGAAATGGGATTGCAAGGTACATTGAAACAGGGTTGCGACTGTAACCTTGATAATGGGTTAGACCAGTAATGAAGTATCAGGTCTACATGTATGATTGGTGGTGATACCCCATTTTAGACAGAGGACCAGGTAGGGCAGTGAACATGGATAAATGACACTAAACCCAAAATCCAGCTAGCTCCTCAGAATTAACCACCATCCATCAATTAAGCAAAAACCCTCGAGAGCAACCAGACTCATGTCTACGTAGGATTTACAGGCAAGGTATGATATAGAAATCAGACATTCAATGACATTTCTCCCAAAACTACAAATGGTTAGAGAGGGCAATTTCAGTGGGTGTACCTGGAGGTGTCATGTGGGGGGAAGCTACTCAGGGTATTTTAGATTATAATTTCATGACCTACAATTATAGAGCTGAAAATATTTAGAACAAATCCAAAAGTATCGTATTCATTGAGACTAATTTCGAAACAAGTTTATTGTAATTTAAGGCACATCAATGTGAGTTATTTTGCTGTTAAATTCTGTTGTACATTCGTAAAGAGAGACTGAAAGCACTGACCCTCTTAGGAACTAGATACGCTATTCATTGTTTACATATTTTCAGGAAATCAGATACATATATCACATATAATTTATAAAAGTGCAATATTATATGTATAGATATATAAAAAAAAACAAAAATAAACTGATTTATATTACAAAAAGAACTTAAGGTTGTTTTCTTTGCCATTTATGTATAGTGTATTTTACAGTTTGTCCAAAAGATATTTTATTTAATGGCTAACATGTCACAATCAGTCCAACAATTATCCAACGTACAAAAATATTTTTACTTTTACTTAAGTGTTTGGGTATTCTGATGATAGAGCCATCCATAAAATAAAATGAAACTTAAAATCAGTAAAAGCAAAAATGTAATAATTACACAAAATCAAAAAAAAAAAAAAAAAACCTAATACATATATTTTAAAGAAAATAATGAAAACATTGCAAAATCGACAAGGGTTGTTTTCTGGAGTTTGATATAATTATGTATAGCCGTATATCATTTTCTGGGCTGGTGCTTCCCAATAAATGCAGACACCACATTTGCTATTGAAACCAAAGAACCGGAAGAAAATCACACTTTGCTGTATGTAAATAAGATTGGTTATCGGATAGCGCGCGTCGGGGACAAATTACCATTCCCTGGCCCTCTCTGCTTTCTCAGTGATCGTCACCCACACCGAGGCAGTGATTAAGATGTAGGATGCTCGCTTGGATTGCTAATTACGTGTTAATATCTACAAAGAAACATCCCAGGGCTTGCAACACGAGGCCACGCCGTAGACTTAATGCTATCACGCAGTTTTATTCCAGAGAATATTTATTTCAGATCCCTGCCACAGACACAGTTGTCCCGTCTCTATTGATTCCTTTAACAGTAGCAATTATTAAAAGCAATCCTATTTAGCCTCACTACAGCATACTTCGAGTCATTTACAATGGGCAAGGGCACGTTTGTATTAAGCAGGGTGCTTGGGGGTATAATTGGCTGATAAGCAATAAGGTATATTAATATGTTTTAGCTCTCTTGTGCGTCTATTTGGAGCTCAGTAAAGAAAGACACCTTCTGTCATGTGTTGAAACTGGCAGATAATGAATATTTAATAATATATATGTACACACACACACACACTAACTCTGGTTTATACATATTTGGTTTTAATGATGTAGCTCTTTGATATTTGCCGATAAAAACTGTACTTTTTATGCTGTGAAGCTCTGTGATATGCTAACAAATTCTGTATGCACGTTAATGCAAGTTGTCGTACAGGCCAATATCGCTTTCATAGTTTTGTAATACACAACACATTTTACGGTTTTGTTGCATAGAGCTTCAACGTCCTAATAGACACTGCACATCGTTGTGAGTTTTATACGTACTGGACGTTACTGTGAGTTGTATGAGACACCTAATAGCAATAATGAGTTTTAATGCTGTGGAGCCCTGTGATATGCCCACATACAACACACATGCTGAGCTCCTTTAAAAGAAAAGCATTTAGATGAAGAGGGAAACAGGAGGTTTGGGTCCTAATCAAGTGACACCTTTTGGGGGGAGAGGGGTATCAGTCACCCTATTGAGATTTTTGGATTAAAGGATTTGTAATAAAGGCAACGAGTAACGTCATAGTGAATTATAAAAAAATAGCACATTACCATTTTTGACAGACTCGGTCATCATTAAATCCTGACCAATTTGCTTTATTAAAAACTATCCTTAAATAGCTATGCATTAGAAACATTCGATTTCCCCTATGGTGTTCTAACAAAATGTTAAAAAAAATGATTTCTTTCCAAAAATCCAGTCAGCTTAATTTAATTATTATTTTGTAAAGTGGAAAATAAAAACAGCATTTCACATCTGTCCTTATTTACAAGACATTACCAGAATGTTTTTTTCCCCCAGAATTTTTAATTTTGGAAGGACAATATTTAAAGCTTTGAGGGGTTCAGCGGTTGGCATCATCTGACATATGGTAGAATTCAATTTAGATGTTGCCAACATATTGTTAACATGGATTCTTTATAGTTGGTTTGAAACCAATAATTTATGCTATGCAGTCGCTACATTTATTTCTTAAAATACTCCGTATATAAACTATAGTCATCGTCAGACACCTTGAATGCAAAGCTTTCTTTTTCAGAAGACGACCGACAAAGGTCTGGCAAGGGTGGACAGAGATAGCATTAAACTAAAACGGTCATTTTTTTATCATTGAAAATTAAAGATTGCAAGGGAGATTTATTAAGTGATAAACTGGCACTATTTTGGGGCCACACGGAAACCAACTGAACATTTACGCTTTGTATCTCAAAATCGTACCTGTTTTGCTTTGCTTTTTAAGTCTCCCCAGTCTTGTATTTGATCCTTTTTGCAAATTATTCTTTAATGCTTACAGGCAAGTAACTTTTTTTTAGTGCATCTTTGGTCTTAAACTGGCTTATCGCAAAAAAAAAAAAAAAAAAAAAAAAAAAAAAAATAATATACATATATATATATATATATATATATATATATATATATATATATATATATATATATATATATATATATACAAGCAATTGTTCATTCACAGAAATCCTGACGTGTAAAAGTGCTGAGCATCTCTAAGAAAAGCACTGGGAGTCGGTTTTAGACCTTTACATTGTGCATGGTCTTAGCAGAGAAGTGGTGCTTCTGACCCAACAGGGCTAAAGATGGCTGCCACCATAGAGCAAGCCGGAAAACACTAAAGGAGTCAATATATTTGTTTATTATGATATAATGTAGAATTAGGCCATAGAGCTTGTAATCTTATATTGTTTAATAATGAAATAGGATAAAAGTTTCCCTTTAAGTCACATTTACTTCTTTCTCTTGAATCTTTTGAAAACTGGAATTTTAGGTGAGCACCTAGTGTGCATTATAGAAAGACGTGTTCCTCTGTTTTAGAACTGTATTTTAAAATCCGAAAACTCCAAGCACTATAACCACTACAGCACACTCCAATGCCTATGGTGCCAGGAGTGCCCTGGTGTAAGGATTAATATCGTTTGCCTGCCAGCAGGGCCGGACTGGGGATACAAAGCAGGCCTGAAAAGAAAAAATCATAATCTATTCCAGCCCCTTAGGTCATTGCGCCATATATTGTCACATGTAATATGTAGGGCTAGGTCTTGCCAGCCCAGATTATTAATATATAAACACACATATATAAATATATATTTATTTTTCTAATATAAAATATTGGTCCTTTTAGAATAAAACATTTAATTATACAGTAAGCATACTCACATACAGTCTCACTGACACACACAAGTTCATTGATACACAGCCTCATAGACAAACAAACAATCTCACTGATATACATAAGCTTATTGACATAAAAACACAAGCTCACAGATAGGCTCACTGACAGACAATCTCACTGACACACTCAGACAAGCTTAATGGTATACACACAAACGTAGTACAGATAACTGACACGCACAAGTTTACTACGGACAAGCTCACTTTCTCTCACACACGCTCACTACAGAAAAGCTCACTGATACACACGTTTCCTACAGACAAACTCACTGACACACACAAGCTCACTAAAGACAAGCTCACTGTCACAAATGCTCACTACAGAAAAGATTACTGACACACACGTGCTAACCACAGACAAGCTCACTGACACACACATGCTCACCACAAACATGCTTACTGACACACACATACAAGCTCACCTGCTAGCAGGTGCACACACGCACACAAGCTAACTCACTAGCAGGCACACACAAGCTCACTCACTAGCAGGCACACACACGCTCACTCACTAGCAGGCACACACACGCTCACTCACTAGCAGGCACACACACGCTCACTCACTAGCAGGCACACACACACGCTCACTCACTAGCAGGCAGACACACACACAAGCTCACTCACTAGCAGGCACACACACACACACACATATAAGCTTACTCACTAGCAGGCACACACACAAGCTCACTCACTAGCAGGCACACACACAGAAGCTCACTCACGAGCAGGCACACACACAAGCTCACTCACTAGCAGGCATACACAAGCTCACTCACTAGCAGGCACACACACAAGCTCACTCACTAGCAGACACACACACACAAGCTCACTCACTAGCAGGCACACACACACAAGCTCTCTCACTAAGGTATTGTCATGCATGAAAAAGGGCATTCATTCTCGGGATGAGAATATGATTTTGCCTCTATATAAATTGCTGGTAAGACCACATCTTGAATATGCTGTGCAATTTTGGGCACCTGTTCTAAAGAAGGATATTATGGCACTAGAAAAAGTGTAGAGGCGGGCTACAAAATTAATAAAAGGAATGGAACACATCAGCTATGAAGAAAGGTTAACAAATTTAAATTGTTTTAGTTTAGAAAAACATCACCTGAGAGTGGATATGATAGCATTATACAAATATATTCAGGGCCAATACAAACCATTATGTGGAAATCTATTAACAAACCGGACTTTGCATAGGACACGAGGTCATGTGTTTAGACTGGAAGAAAGAAGATTTCGACTAAGGCAAAGAAAATGTTTTTTTTTAATGTAAGAACAATAAGGATGTGGAATTCTCTGCCTGAATAAGTGGTTTTATCAGAGTCCATACAGATGTTCAAACGTCAACTAGATGCATACTTGCAAAAACAGAATATTCAAGGATATAATTTTTCAATGTAGGGTAATAGCTGCTTTATCCAAGGATTGCTATTCTGGGGTCAAGAAGGAATTTTTTTACTAGTTTGTTGCAAAATTGGAAGGGCTTCATACTGGGTTTTGTGCCTTCTTTTGGATCAACTGCAAAAAACAAATGTGAGGAAGGCTGAACTTGATGGATGCAACTCTCTTTTCAGCTATGTAACTATAATGGCAAAAAATGAAAATAAAAAAGAAGAGGAAAATGAGCTTTCATTTTAAATAAAATAATAGAGGAAGCTTGTAAGATATGATTGCAGAAGAGGAGATATTCTATCATGGACAAAAAGCAAGTGGAAGTGAAAATCTCTGTTGCGGACGTTCTACATACGTCTTGCGCGCCTTCGTATATCCATCCAATTATAATAAAGAAACGGGGGAAACACATTTATACTTGATAAGTGAATTGTTACGCAGGACAATGCCGTGTTTAACATATCCACTTCATAAATACAGTTATATCAATCAGGAAGGATGGATCAAATTTACATGTACTGCAAAACGTGCTCGAGGCAAAGACTACACTATTAAAAATTATCACTTATCAGGCTGATTTACTAAGGGTATTTGCAAAGGTTATTTGAAGCAATAAGGTTCACATTAATCTTAACAATTGCCGTGGTCTATGTGGCTGTCCGTAAGAGTCCTTGTAACACTTTGGTTCTTAACATCAATGAAGTGGTTATGGTGTTTGGAGTAACCCTTTAGGAGCACTTCATGTGATAACGTAACTGAAGCCAAGGCGATCAGCAACAGTATTAAACAAAATGTCTTCAAACGTTTGAGAGGGATACTCCTGAAAATTACATTTTGGCACAGATGGTTATCATGAATGATTGAAGCGCAGATTTGAGTTGTTCCTTCCTCAATTTAAATAATATCGTTTTATTTTCCTCTAGCGCTAAGGAAATGATGCACTACATGATTGATATCTCAGAATGGGAATGAAGAACACTCCACAGATTAACAACATATTTAGTTGATATTTATTTCATGACGAGAGAAAATGATAGTGTAAATCAAAGACCATAGGTCTAGGAAACACTGGTGAGATACAGATCTCAGTTGTCTGTTAAAATTAATAATCTTTAATTAGGTATACATAATCATGAACAAAAAGATAATGAAAGTAATAAAATAAATTATATAGAAAAACGCACCCAGAGGGTGAGAGAGGAGATCTTAAGGGGCTCAGGGAGCTATGGGAAGGGTATAAACATCGGTAAGTGCTAGTATAGATGTATACCTCACTAATAGGAAATATAGGTGGGAGAGACCAGTGACTACTAGTGTTAACAGCTGGTGTATATACAATTTCTTACACCTTGAAACGGGTAAGAAAAGAGTATACTAATATGTCACACTGGCTGATGAATGCCAAACAGAACCACAAGACGTGTAGTCATTTCGAGGTATAGAGACATTAAAGCCTCAAAAAATGGTTACACTAGAGGGTACTGTAACAAGCAGTGTTACATAATCACTCATATAAACACAGGTAAATTACTAATTGCAAGTAGGACAATCCCCCAATAGAGGGCGGACAGCATATACAATATAGAGCTGGTCCTACAGAGGCACTCAGATACTGACAAATAGTGCAAAGAGAAACCTCCGGTTTAAGAGTAGCAATTACTACTTAGGAGACTTGAATGTCCCCCTTGTAGGTATTACTGGAAAAATACTGCTTGAAACTAGCCCCAGTGCTGTATACACTGACTGGTCAAAGTAGGACTAATATTGCAGCATATCACACTCTGTCTGTACTAGCAGAAAATCATCAGCTACTGACAAATAGTGCAAAGAAAAACCTCCGGTTCAAGAGTAGCAATTACTAATTAGGAGACTTGAATGTCCCCCTTTATTTATTCCATGGCTATTAATGTATGATCTTTGTTGTTTGTGTGATAAGAAACATTGAGAATAATAAAAAAAAAAAAATTAAAAAAAAAAATGGAAGTACCTATGCCTCGTCACTTTATTTGAAAGTAAAAGAAAGAAAAAAAGAAAAAAGCATTATTTTTCAAATAAAAAAACAAAACACTTTCAGCAGTATAACTGTGTGTTCATCTCCAAATTGAAGGTTCCTGTAAAATGTATTGCAAACTTTGGATTTTATGAACCCTGAGCGGTGTAGAAATGGCAGGTATTTTCCCAGATACACTTTGTTTGCCCTGACAGCCGTCTAGCAGTTCCATGGAAGAAGTGTGATAAAGACACAAGCGCTGTATCGTTCGTAACCTTCAAAATTATCCTCGACTGTACAGTGTTACCTGTGCAAGGGGCTTCATTTTTGTATGAAATCAGAAAAAAGATAACCTACTTAGAGTCCCTTTTATTGAAAGAAAAAAAAAATAATTAAAGACTGGCTGTCCCAAGGCCTGTATGCTACCACGGCAGCCATCATAATTCTGTGCGAAGCATGGCATAGGAGTCCTGTGCAGGACACACGGTATACGTCTTCAAAGTCAATTCCATTTTATGAAACAAATGTGAACATTCGAGCCGAATTGATTCAGGCTCTAATAAGCATGAGCGGTAACTGTATATGTTCATGTACCTGTTCAAATTATGGATAATACACTTTATGGAGATGTATCAAAGCGAAAGAAGGTGTAATTCTGGGTCGCGCTAAATGCTGATAGACAGAGGGAGAAATGTATCAAAAAGTACTAAAAGTACTAACCATGGAAATCATTATAGTCATTACTCAATAGGTATCTACCATTGGTGCCCTCCACCCCCCTTTCCTTTACATGTTTGCACCACTTTTAATAACAGAACATTTTGCTACAAATTACCCCCATTCTGTTGGTCTACATAATGACAGTTTCCTATTTAGCAAGGTTTATACATAATTTAATAGCACACCACCCATTCACATTTATTTTATATTTATTTGAATTGTTTAAAAGAAAGGAAGGCATACACAATTGAGCTCCTGGCAATTTTAAAATATTTGTCTAATTTGTCACTAAATCTTTGTGTCTATTTACACTAATTAACTTTTACAAACCATTTTATCTCCATTCTCTTATCATGGTTATATCTACATCTATATCCCTCTGTCTATCTACAGCAGCTCTACTTGTATGTTTTGCCACATAGATGGAGAAGGATAAAATGGCACACTACCAAAACTAAGTCCTCATTTCAATGCTCGTCTACGGTTCGGATAGGCATTTGCCAAGAAGAACTTGTTTACGGTGTTGGTTCTAGTTGTGCAATGCTAACTCTTTGCCAAAACAAAGCGTTTAATGAAGACGCTTTGTGGACTTTACGTTGCTACGTGTTATGTCACAGTCCACGAAACGGAATCAGAGATAAAGATGAACGGTTTGCCGTCATATTTTGAGCCCCTGACAAAAAAAAAAAAACAAGCTGCGTTTATAGAGAATGTGACAAAATGTAGTGTACTTTTTATACAGTGATGAGAGCATATAGCTTTTAATTCATATTAATCAAATGCACACAAATAAACCGTAAAATAGCTCCCAGATCACTAGGCCTCACGTTCTTGCCTTAATAAAAACAAACTCTATGAAGAAATTCCCCAAAGTCTCTAGATCCCATAAAATATACTGGTTTGTGACAAGAGGTTATGATTTGCTAAAAAACAGCAGTTTCCTGCAGTTGTCCATCCCTTCCCCAAACTCTCCCCCTGACCAGAGGTCTCTCCTGCCTCTCCCTTACCTGTCAATCATCTTTCAGTGATGAAATTTGATTTCTCTCTCTCTCCCTACAGTAACATTAGACAGAATATTTCCATAGGGGCTGGAGGAAACGCTCCTTACCAGAGATATGCTTTAACCCTTCTGTGTATTATTTTTTTATATTATTAGAATACGCCAGTGTATGTTATACTCTGTATTGAACTGAAAAATAAATGTTGTGCCCTATTTACACCTAAAGCAAAACAAAGCTAAACAGTTCTAAAGATTCACGTAGCAGGGATCTGTTATTTTCAAAGAATATTTTTTGGCCATAAGCCTAGGTTAAGATCTAAAGGAAGTGTATTATCCAGCCATAGAATGCAGTAACGCACTGATAGGGCTCCTCGATATGGTATGGTAGTAGCTTGGTTTATAGATGAAAGTGTTCAACGCAGTATCAAGCAGAACCTTGCTAAAGGTGTTGTGAAAGGGAAAGGTAGCAAAACTCCATAAAGACTTCTAGCACATTCTGAAATACAATGTGGTATATTTCAGGTATTTATTATAATACCTGCATTTTATACGCTTTACACCCTGTCACAATAACTCTAATTTAAATTTGCACTCCACACCAATAATGCCATGCAAGATATGCAAATGAGCACAAATGTGATGTTTATTTACATACTCTGCAAGGCATTCTGGGTGTGTTGCAGAAAGAGAAACATTCAGAACTGCATAGAGTTTCTATTAAGATATTGTTTCAAACAGAAAAACAATGCATATATACATTGTCACACGGCAACGAGGACCAGCGGCACTGCGGCCACGGTAACGAGGACCAGCGGCACTACGGCCACGGTAACGAGGACCAGCGGCACTACGGCCACGGTAACGAGGACCAGCGGCACAACGCCACGGTAACGAGGACTAGCGCCACGGTAATAGAGCTCAGTAAACAAAGTATATCCAGTAACAGTATGTTCATAATAATAGGGACATTGTGTTACAGGGCAAAAAATAAAATATATAACATATGTTGTGTAAAAAAGAAGAAACTGAATGAACAAAATGTCCTAATAACAGATCATTACATTATTGTTAATCTGCACAAAAATATTGAATGGCCAGAAGAATCCAAATGAATTTATCACATTGTAGCAAACTCAGAAACGTATACAAAATGAAGAAATCAAAACATAACCCACAACCAGAAACTAAGTATTTAATACAGAAAAATCTTACAAATGTTGTCGAATAATTTTTTCCATTGTTATTACTATACTATACTCACTGGTAAAAATGTCTAAAAAGTTTATCATGCCACATAGAAAGCACTGAATAATTCAAAAGAGGGTCTGATAATGTGGGATTAATGATTATTTCTCTGAAAAGTCGAATCTTACTCTTAGCAGTGCAGGTGAAACATTGACAGATTTCGATAAATCTGACTGCCGTTCTGGGGTCAAGAAGGAATTTTTTTCCATAGCTTGTTGCAAAATTGTGTTTCAAACTGGTTTTTTTTGCCTTCTTTTGGATCAACAGCAAAAAAACAAATGTGAAGAAGGCTGAACTTGATGGATGCAAGTCTCTTTTCAGCTATGTAACTATGTAACTATGTGACTCAATCCAAGTCGGGTTCTGTGTTTTAGACAAAATGAGAATTCTGCTAGATTTTCCCGAAGGAATCTTAAAAAGGCCACAGACAAAATACATAAACACTAGAACAACCAGTAAAGGATGCAATAAAAATAACATAATAAAAATAATGATAGAACTAGAATGGAAATGCCACCCAATAAACTTATTACAAAAATATTTGTAAAAACAAAAAAAAATTTAAATTACACATTTTTAACACGCAGTCCACAGTGGCAATGCCTAGAATTATGGCTTTGGTAGACTTTAAGTTCCATCATGTTTAATAAGGTTACAGTTACAATGTTGCTTAATTTTACTGAGCAAATTCTGGCAGACATGGCGTTAACTTCCAGAGTGGCATTTTATTCATATACCGGGACGTTACATTATATAAACAGATTGTGGATGTGCACTACTATTAAGGTTATCATCCAAGAAAAGTAAAAGAAAAATAGCCCTTCTTTGTATAAAGAACTCTCTTCCGCCCTATCCTCGATATACACTTTACAGCATTCAATAGCTATTTGTAGACATGCATGTAACTCCAAGCCCTTCTTAATTTATTTATTTTCAACAAGCGCAGAATGTAAAGCCAAGACGTACCTTTTGAACTTCAGGCATCAACGATTTTCACATCACGGATGTGGAGGATTCCCGAGTGTACCTGGGCAAGCAGATATATCAAAAGAAACAAGGGGTCATGAATATTCACTAATTTAATACAGAAAGATTTCACACTCACAGCACCTTAAATACACTGATAGGATCTTGTCTGCAATAATAAAACATTTATACAGCAGGGAGGCTGGAGTTTGTATAAAAAAAAAAATAACCAGTTTGGTGCTGTACAGCTTACAAGTACATGTGTGTGTACATATATATTTTATTTAAAAAAAAACTAATATATATATATATATATATATATATATATATATATATATAAAACATTTAAATTTAGAGGTACATTTACATAGACAAATAAGTACACAAAATTGCACACAAAAAAATCCCAGCTATGATTACAGAGCTGATCATTCCCCCCGCCCCCTCCCAAATTCAGTACTTTTGCCCAACATTAGCAATTTGCTTTTCAATTCACTGCAATTAATCGTTTAGTGAATAACCTGCTCTGTCTTTTTTTCGTGTTCAATAATAAAGTAAATTGAAAAAAAAATAAAAAATACAAACACAAAAGTTACTACTTAAATAACGTTCTAACTCTTTGTTCTGTTGCTGCTTAGACAAAAAAATACAACAACACATTAATACATTAAAAAAAATAAAGAGAATTCTAGTTATTTCATATAAACTGTAAATAATATATATATAATTAGGCAACAATATGCAATGTCAAACTGCTGTTGCTAAGGCCAGTAAGGTTTTGTCATGTATAAATAGGGGCATAATCTCTCGGCATGAAAATATAATTTTGCCTCTTTATAAATCAGTGGTAAGACCACACCTTGAATATGCTGTGCAATTTTGGGCACCTGTTCTAAAGAAGGATATGATGGCACTAGAAAAAGTGCAGAGACGGGCTACAAAATTGATAACAGAAATGGAGCATTTTAGTTACGAAGAAAGGTTCCCCTCAGAGGGGAAATGATAACATTATACAAGTATATTCGGGGCCACTACAAACCATTATCTGGAAATCTATTCATAAACAGGGCTACACATAGGACACATGGTCACACATTTAGGCTGGAAGAAAGGAGATTTCATCAAAGGCAAAGAAAAGTGTTTGTTTGTTTTTTACAGTAAGAGCAATAAGGATATGGAATTCTCTGAAGAGGTGGTTTTGTCAGAGTCACTACATGTGTTTAAACTGCAATTGGATAAATACTTGCAAAAACATAACATACAGGGATATAATTTCTAATTAGTGGGGTAATAGCTGTTTGATCCAAGGAGACATCTGACTGGTATTTTGGGGTCAAGAAGGATTTTTTTCCTAGTTTGTTGCAAAATTGGATATGCTTTAGACTGGGATTTTTGCCTTCTTTTGGATCAACAGCAAAAACATGTGAGGAAGGCTGAACTTGATGGATGCAAGTCTCTTTTCAGCTATGTAACTATATATATATACACACACACTTTTTTGTACACACTGCAATAGTCTTATTTTGAGTCTGTGTCACTTAATTTATTAATAATAATAATAATAATAATAGGGGCACTCCACACGAGAAAAACCTACATGCTGACTTTGAACAGTTAGCAAAATAAATTATTTGGCGCATCTTCTATTTAATCTAGAAAAGACGTTGTATCCAAAAGAAAAAGAAAAAAAAGAAAAAAATTCAATTCATTTACACAGTAAAAAAAATTTAAAATACAGGTCGGAAAGTTGTTCTGAATATTAGAGATATTTAGAAAAACAATCTTCAGTGAAATAAGGGTTCATGTATTCTCGAATACTAGGAAAGTATCTAAATACTAGGAATAGAATTTTGTCTTTTCCAGAAAAATCTGAATTTAAAAGAGGTGCTGAAATGGCGTACTGTACTTGTAATTACACCCTAAAATGATACAACCCAGGAAATGACAGATGAATACTTCATTTCAATATAAAAATATTAGTTTTGCAACGCATTTCTCAAAAATTTAAATAAATAATTCACACTATTAAGGAGAAAATCTAAATACCTTGCATATCCCGAAACTCAGAAACCCAGAAAGAGAGAGAGAGAGGGGGGAGCGGGGAATATGGAAAAAGGCTCAATCGCACCTTGTTGTAAGGGGGTTCAGATGATTCCTGTAAGCGATGCTTTGGAAAAAATGATACTTTGGGGCAGTATTAATAAAGTCCTATTGCACTTTGAAGAAATGACAAGAGTCCAACGTTAGAAGGATAATTTTACTGATAGTTATAGCATTTGTCTATGAAGTGAAAAGGCCTTTCACATTTTCAGGATCCTCTTGATTAGAAAACTATGGCAGGCCTTGTTTGGCTCATTAAATTAAAAAAGCCTGCCCCTCTGTTTATTGAGAGGGAAAGAAAATATATGGAAGTGTAACAAATGATATCTTGCTCTGTTTAAGGTGCCACTGTGAGATTTTGGAGCTGCAGATGTGCTGCAGTGTTACTTGTGAAGCACAAGATCAGTGCTGCCTTAAATGCTGATCTTGGCCCTGTGCCCGAGATCTGTTCAAGTAGATGACATTTTTAGACATTCGGTGTCATTTTCCTCAATATGACCTCTACTTTCATGCCAGGGATGAATTCATCCTGTTATTAATGCATTCAGTTTCAAGAGGGAGGAAAGAAAATGTTATTCAATTTTCACACCTGTGTGTGAGGGTATATTTTATATACATACATATACACACACACACAATATACAAAAGCGAAACTATACCGGGGAGCTTCCCAGCAGAGCATACAAAAGTACAGCCAGAAACACTCTCTCGGTTTTCCAAGTGTATTAAAAAATTATCACAATCTATACATCAACGTTTCGATCTTCCAGGGTAATTTTTGAATACACTTGGAAAACAGAGAGAGTGCTTCTGTCGTGTGTGTGTATGGATAGATAGATAGATAGATAGATAGATAGATAGAAAATACTGAAAAAAGGCTTGCACTCACGGTCTGTTTCTTTGATAAAACTTTCTTCTTTATTCCAAAGCTTGTTAAAACATAATCTTAGTCATCAACGTTTCAGCCATCTCTTGTGGCTTTCATCAGGATCAGTTCAGCACAAACTATATACACATACATACACACACGCATGTATATACAGACACACACACGTGAAAATCTACTAAAATGTATATGTGTATTATAAAATTATGTCTATTCTAAAAGGATTTTTTGATCATGTAATCAGATTGGATAATTTTGCATAGACTATGTATTCCATACGCAAATATACAAAAAAAAAAGAAAAGAAAAAAAGATTTTAAATATAACCAATGTGTAATAAAAAAATAAAAAATAAATAAATAAATAAAACAACACACAAACAAACTGAGGTTCATTCATGAAAAAAAAAAATAGTAAATTGAAAACCAAATAACAAAATGTCAGTTGTGCCGATTTGGGAGAAATTTTCAGTTCTGGCCTAAATTTTGAAATTCCATTCTAAAACCTCTGCAAGGGTATAGTGAATACACTCCTCAGTGTCTTGCATTGTGGATAATGCCAATTGTATTTCAGATCAGGCTATTTGTAGGCGAGAATCAGTCTGTCTACTTATGGGAACTAAATGAATTGAAAATAAGACTATGTATTTATTGATTTTTTTTTTTTTTTTTTTCCAAACAGCATTTAAAGGCAGGAGCAATCACCTGATAAGCTGAAATAAAAGAGGAGGCAATACATGAGGACTTAAATGCATGACACAATAGAGGAGTAGGACTGTATACAATGGGCGAGTTACAAAGAAAAAGGGAATTGGCATCCAATTTTCACTGGAGGATTTTGTAGTGGAGAAATACACAGCATTTTAATATCCTTGTTTATAAGAAGAAAAAAAAAATACACACACACATGATCCAATAAAAATCTGCTTTTGAACAGTCAGGCTAAGGGCCTTGGTTCTTCAAACAACTATGTGATGTGGTTAGATACTTATTTAGACCCATGGCTTGCTAAGTTTAACTTTAACCTAAAGGTCTCTGTTCCTATATTGCTAGTAACCTGAACTCCGGTGGAATATAGGCTTTCGATCTGTCCACTTGACAGCACACAAACCACCACTGATTTTCATCATCTTCCCAACTCTCCATCCAGGAACTACAGTGACAGCAAGATAGGGCTGTCCGTTATAGTATGATGTGATAGAACCGGTAGAATATCATACAAATGGAGGAAAAGGGTGGGCTGTGTTGAAAGATTTTAGATGACTTACTAATACTTTATCCAACTAAAATGTAACTTAGATCAATAACCATGTATCTTATTTACATAGATTTCTAAACACAACTTTTGTAGTTAAACAATATACATTATACTCTCAAACATACCAATAACGTGGAGTTCCTAGAATGGAGAGATTCAGGACCAAAATAGGGATGGTTGGCAGGTATGAAATAAGAATATGAACCTTATTTTTATCCTAATCAGAAAGTGGAGACATTGTCAGGATTAAGATATTAACCTTTTAGAACCTTACAGACGTACAGAGCTCCAGGACTGAGCTTATTACAGAATGGTTAAGAAGTCTGTAGTGACATATTCAGATGAAAACATTTTGAGAAAAAACTTATCACTAAACGACACAAGTTACAAAGCCTTGCAGACACCCTCCTAAAACGAACAGGGTTATTGACAAAAGTGTAAGCGGTTTGAGAATTCTGTGTGATTTTTTTTTTTTAGGTAAATTCCAGCTTTTACTCCAAAACGGTTAAAGTGAAAATAAAAATTTGACAAATGTTTCCCTTTTTGGTTGTAGTAGTCTAAAATTTTAAATTTACTTAAGATGAAAAAAAACATACTTTTTTCATTCCTGACAATCCTCACTTTAGTGACTAATCAGGACAATATTCTTTTATCCTGAAGCTTAGTCTGGAAACGTTCCAACCATGAAAATCTAAATGCCACGTTCTATCTTTACCCAAACATCACCTAGAGATGGTCCGTATATCAAGCACATTGACCAGATGTTCTGTTACTTCATACTGAAACAGTTTGGGGGAGTAATTTATTATCACATTTTGGACTGCTTACCACTAAAACAAATGGCATGTTTCAGTCAGCCCTTTCACAGCTCAATAGTGTTATTCAATAAAATGTCAAAATAAAAGAGTTTAAAATTTTAGCCCAAATTATCATAGCTGGCTTGGAGATTTTTTTCAGTCAGCTATTGTGGAAGAAATTTTAAAATTCACTTTGAATTTGCTACAAATCACACATTAGTGAGTAACCTTTTAAATCTCTAAACACATGTAATCAAAATGCCCTTTACTGTCCAGTCATTCGCAAGTTGCGGCCTACAGGTTATCGACCATAGAGCTGTACAATAGAGGGACACACAAAGCATCAAAAATATTACATGTAAATGTAGTGGTTTTGTTACGTAGACCCTTTTCAATTTGTGTCACAAATACAGGTGGTCTTCATTTAGCGACCTAGCTGTTTTACGACAGCTCGCACTTACGACCATTCTTAAGTGCGAGCCATAGCTTACTGACCAATTCGGTAAGTGATCAGTGTCTGTATAGGCATTGCCGTATGTGAGAAACAGCTATTGTTACCCTTTAGTCCGAATGCCCCTAGTTGCGGTCAATCAGAAAGCCACTATAGGCACATCCTAGTTAAGATTTTCAGTAATTAAAAGTCTTTCTGTTGAACATCATCACAACGAGCATAATGATGCTGAATGCAGAGAATGCTTCCCATAGAGGAGAAGTGGGATAATACTTCTCTGTGAGATAATTGCCACGCATGCACAGCAAGATTCCAGTACTACTCTACAAGAAGAATTTAATTGGCCAGAGATCATCTAAGAACAGTTATTGAGTAATATTGGGGACTTGGATAGTATGAAGAAATTATCCCTCAAATAACTAATATATACTTAACAAATGCAAATCTTTGTCAACATGTTTTTAATGTATACACTTGCAGTCTTTCAGTTTATGTTACGGTGTTGTCATACAAGGAGAGAGCATTTTGTGTATTTTTATTTATTTATTTATTCTTGGCAATCCACGTAGCTGCACAGAGTCCCCAGTAATATTGTGTGGAAATACAATGTTTGGATATAGAGATCTCTGGTAATTCACACCACTTTGCAGTAAATAAAGCATGAATACTCGTCTTCAATCTAAGAGGAATGCTTCTCCCTCAAACCACAGCATATTTTATGAATAAAATTAGATTAGCAGACCGCAGACATTAAAGCGTTTGTTTATGGGACACTCTACGGTACGCCCAATTTACATTAGTATGAGAAGCTCTGTCGACACAAGATGGCTGCTCTTCCTGTTTTAATTCTGTGTTCTAGAACTTTCACAACAATTGAAATACTGAAGGACACTGAGCTAGTTCCTAGTCTAGCACACAGCTAGGGTTCCACTTATACAGGAATAGCTAACAAGCTTGTGGTAACTTCAGTGTTAGCGGACTCATATTCCCATGATGCTCAGACAATTACACTGCTGGCAGAGCATCATGGGAAATGCAGTCTAGCCATCCCTAAAGCAAGTAGCTCAGTTTAAAAAAAAAAAAAAAAAAAAAAATGAAATATGAGATTTTTAACAGAAGCCCCACTTTTTTGTTTTTTTTTTGCCCTTAAACTATTTTAATACTATGCTGCACGTTTTAGAGCCAACCCTGCCAAATTTTATTTCTTAAATATCTTTGGTTTTCCCTTTAGGATGTCTCACTCTTTATATCCTCAGACAAAAATAAATAAATAAATACTATACTTTCTCCATCCGGCCTGATTCAGAGACTGCATTGCTGTCTGATCTAAGATACTTTATTGTATACTCAATCAGATTACAGGCCTTCAGGGGGAATGGAGCAGATAGGTAGCCAGAATAAGAGAAGACTACCTAACTTTCCCTATGCAAACACGCTTACACACACAAGAAGATGTTATTTCCTTGCAATGCTCCTCCGGAGACCCACAATTCCCCTACTGGGGCTACTCTATATCAGCCAGTTAATTAACAAGTCATCATACTCCTTTGCCTTAGATTTCACTAAGCAATTCCAGCCACAGGGATCTGAAACACATTGGGTGAGCAGAGAGACAGTAAAAGAAGACTGTGTTCAGATTACATGGGGGGGGGGGGGGGGGGAATCAGAGAACAGTTTTTCCTGCCTTTTTCTTTAAAATATAAGAATCACAGTTCTTCTCCAGAGGTAAAAATGTCACCAATGTATGGCACAGGAAACCAGAAACAGGCAACTGTACATCTTCAAGAAAATGTGAGAATAAAAAAAAAAGGAGAATTTTTTTTTTTTTAACATTAAAATGGGATAGTGTTGCAGTTATACGGCAGGGCAATGTAACGTAACAACGAAAAGGATTTTTAGTTCCTTTTGCTGCAGAGCACCTTATTTATCGGCTGTGATTGTGTTACCTTCTGCAGGAATATAGAGACTTGTTAGTTGTATCTAGCAGGAAGAGACACCGCAGAAACGCAATACGCTGCAGCCTTATTTCCAAACAAAATAAAATCAGCCACCGCACTAGCCCGTAGGCCGGAATCCTACTTTTTTTTCTCCCCCCATTACTGAAGCTGCATTATTGGGCGCCTGGTGCAAAATGTCACTGCGTACACAGCTGTATTATGTAACACACTGCAGAAATTTAAACCCCCGAGATACTGCTGGCAGTCTCGCACATGTCATAATATATAATGCCGATGTCATCAGCAGCGGTTTAAATACGGGGAGCCCCAGTTGTGGACGCAGATACATTGCCGGCAGACTGAAATAAATTAAAGATAAGCGAAAAAAAATTCTATGAATAGGCCATAAAATTACAGACGGTCAGTGTCAACATTTCTCTCTGGCAACAGAAGTGCCTAAATGCTCCTAATCACCGGCAAGTGGAATTAGAAACTAAAATAACTGTGCAGATGATGTAAACCAATTAACCAATAAATATTAGGATACCTGCAACTAAGCACAGCTCTGTGAGATGGAGAAGGATCGAAAACCAATGCTAGGTTAAGGACTGACGGTAGCAAGCAGCATATGAGGAGGTAATCATGTGAGCTACAGAGTTGGCAGGCTGCTGTCCAGGTCATTAATTTGTGCAACAACGTTTTTAAAATACAACAGTAGTATATGTACAGCGCTGCGGAATTTGTTGGTGCTATATAAACAATAATAATGTTACGTTTATTACTTTTTGTGATCAAGGGTGTCTCACTAAACATAGGTTTTAAAAATGCATTTCAGTTTTGTTGGATTTAACGTTCGTCAGTGGTCATGATATAAATAGTTGAGGATTAAAAAAAAAAAAAAAAAAAACCCAAGTAGAAGGGCAGTCCTTTTTTAGCTCAAACCTATGACCCACTTGCCTTTTCAGGTGTTACACATTTCTAAGTGCAGTAGGTGTATAACAGAGCTCCACAGCAATAAAACTTACAGAAATGTGTAGGCATCACAGGGCTCTGCAGAGGCAAAACTCACTACAATTTCCTATATTTATCAGTATCAGAAAACCTGCACAGGTATAAAATGTTGGTGTGTCGGTAAGACAATTCCCACGCACCCCAAAGGAATCTTGCCCTATCAGTGACCTCTCGTTATGTCACAATTTGGCTCTCAAATCTCACTAGGAGTCCTTAGTATTGGTTCACTGATAACATATTAAAGAGAGCTTTAGCTCATCATATAAAATGTTAAATGCTACGAGATGTTATCTGGGACTTGTGAACTCACAGAGATCAGGTGTTACTCATTCTATAGCTGGTTTCTTTGTGGCCTACACGGAATTCATGAGACTTTGCCAACCCAAATGGTGCTTTGCTCTTCAACATTTAAGAATTAAAAATTCTCCTTGAAAAAATTTTTTTTCACAATTATTTTCGTTGTACGAGACGTGAAATAGAAGCAACTGGACTGGGCTGCCCCCTATTACACACACACACACACACACACATACAAAGACTCATTACACGAACGATGCAGGGTTTTCTGCAAAATCGGTGAAGCAAGGTCAACAATGAGAAAGTATTCATTGCCCACACCTAGACAAAAGGTATCAATTGAAGAATGTTGGGACCCGATATTGCAACAATAAAGTTGTGCGTTAATATTTTGAGACTTAGTACAGGAACAAACTGTGCTGATCTTTAAACAAGCTCTGCAAAAAAAAAAAAAATAGACTGAACTCCCCCACTCAGAACGCGCAGGAAAAAAAAAAAATTAAAAAAAAAGTGTCAAATCTTGTAAATAAAAGTAGAACTGGGTCATTCAGTTTCACAGTACCTTAATTATTCTACAGCGATTACCAACTTCATAACTTCCTGCCAATCTATATACATGATCACTATATATATACACACACATACATACATCCACACACACACACATACATACATCCACACAAACACAAACACAATAAAATATGGTAGTTTAGTATTAGAGATTTGTATTTTGTAACTAAAAAGAAACCATTTATGAGGAGTTAAAAGACATATGCAAATACACACACACACACATACACACACATCTACACATATACATACACATCTATGTCTACATTTGTGATTTCTGTGGTTAGAGCAAGTCTTTTGGGTTGACTGGTGTGCAGATTTTTGGTTTAACGTTATATTGACTATATATATATATATATACACACACACACACACACACACACACACACAAATACCTAGAGATACTTGTGTGTATGTGTCAGAGTGATCATCAGAAGAAGTTTCACTTTGTTAGTGTATTAATTTTCACTAAACAGGCCATAAAGACCCAAACATAATAAACGGAGAGGGAGATTAAACGATTATATAGACTGAATGAGAAATAATAGCCTTTTGATCCCAATCCCAACATCCTTTACAGCTGAAGAGAAAATGAACACACAAAAAAAAAAAATCCACCCTGGCAGCTCAGAGGGTTAAAAAAAATATATATAAAAAAAATAAAAATACAAGAAGACATCTTTCTAAAATCATAAAGTGAAAGTCTCGAGATGAGTAATTATCAAGAAACATATGTGCTCTTTAGTGTGTGACAGAATGACCTTGCCGGGCCTACTAAAACTGCCAGTCTGACAGAGGGGATATAATCTACGGAAAGCACGTTGAATTTTTAAATAGGAAAACACCTTTTAAACCTGATGAAAATCTCATTATGCGTTAAATTCCGCCTGCGTTGAGCGCGCTGTAAATCACGTTGCCACCTCCCTGTCCCAACAACAGATATTGCCCTCCTTAATACCTCGACTTGCTACCTTAGCAAGAAGAGCAAATTTACCCAGAAGCCTTCTCCCTCGCTGGCACTAGCAGCAGTACCTGCAGGGGAAATCGGAGAGGGTTACACAAACCTGCAGCCACAGCTACACAGGAAATGTGATGTGCTGATTAAAATTAGCTTATCTCCTATGCAGTCCCTGGTCTGTGCATGGCAATCTCACTGTCAGAATTAAAACACATTCTCCTCCAATTCCTAGGGTTAAAATGCAATGACTGTGTTAAATAAAGAAAGGGGGGTGGGGGAAATGATAAAATAAGAATCAAAAATTTTTTCTCCTTTAAACTCCTCGCAGAAGACTGCGTGAAATTAACTCAACACAGCAGACTATAACCGATACATCGTCAGTGATTTGCTACAAAATAAACAGATTAACACATTTGTAAAATCCTAGCTACCTATTGCAATAGTTTGTTTTTGTGGGGGATATTTGAAGATGCAAGCGAAAACTAAAAATGATATACATTTTGTATGACCCATGTAGATATATATTTTTTTTTTTTTTTAATAGTTTATGAAAGAGTATTGGTTTGCAATTTCTGTTTAGTTTTTCTTTTTCTTCTCTAAGAATAATTAACTCTCGCACTGCCCACTGTTCGAGCTAGAGATTAAATCGGAAAAGTATAAAAAATAAAAAATAAAAAAAAAGTTAAATCTGTTTTTTATGGATAGGGCTAATTTGGGGGCTTAGGCTTATATAATTATATGTATAAATCTGCGAATCAGAGCAAAACAATTCCAACAACAATTATGTATGCTTATGTGACACACGCATTTAGTTGACATTTAGCTAAAATATGGTGCAGTGAAAATTCACAAAATATATATACAAATATAAACCCCCCCCCCCCCCCCAAGAAATGCCAACTGTTGCACATTTACATAAATATTTTCTCTGCACACCTCAACATCTTTAAATATGAGTTGGGGGGGGGGGGGGGGGATACTTTCAATTTTGCGAGGAGCCTAGAAAGTGATTCTATTATAGACACCCTAATTGTGATCTTGTGTTTACCACAAAATAGTTGCTCACACATAACAAGAACAATTAGTCTTTCCAGTGATGAAGACATTTAAGACTCTTTGATCTGTTGCAGACATCAAGTGATATATATGTGATTTTATATATATATATATATATATATATATATAGTATTATATGTAGATACGTTTTTGAACCGTCATAAAACTTTTTAGTTCAATTAAATAAAATAAAAAAATAAAATAAAAAATAAAAGTACCCAGAGCAAGTCAGTAAATATTCTTTCAATTACGGGTTGTGGCTGAAATAAAACAAAAATCTCTGGGTTGGCTGGAAACATTTTGCACAATAAAGATTTTTTTTTTTAAATATGATGTTGGGCTGACTGAGCATCATGGGATATGTAGTTTGTAAGGGTCTGCAGTGCAGAAGTAAGCCGACACCGACACTGGATGATGCAACAACAAGTAGTCCCCATTTGCTTATGAAACTATTTTTCCCTGTTCCTCTTAACCAGTCATGCATTCTACAACAGGCTTAGCCGAGACAGACTGTACAATAAAACAGACAGTGCCACCAATATGTCATTGACCAGATATCTTTAAGGTGGAGTTCCCTCTGATCCACTACACACAATTTAAATGATGAAAAGCAAAATCTATCCTCCAGTCCACTGCATTTTGAAATATTTAATGGTTAAAAAATAATTACAGCTATTAAACAACAATGGCCTTACAAATTAAACTATGGCAATAAAAATAATGCAAATGAGTGTATTTCTAATGCTATGAACAACTCGCAAAAATAAATAAAGTAGTATATTTCACGCTAGGATACATTATTCCATCGCCAGGAAAAAAAATAATAATAATAATAATAATAATATTGCTTTATTTAGATTCAATTGATCCACTGGTCTCACGTATCAATCAATGCAATCAATCAATATATTTTCCAGGAGACTTACTGGTCCTTTTCACTCACTCTAATTATTGTCTTGCTGCCGATAAAAAAATATTTTCTTCGTAATACATCTAAGAGTAAACAACTGAAAAGTGAATTATTACAGTATTTATAAAAGCGCCAATAAATATCCCACTTGGCAAACTATCGGATTGGCTGGGATGAAATAGTTAAAAAAAAAATTAAAAAAATACGTTCTCCAGGGTTGAGCAAGAATAGAAAAAAAAATGAAATAAAAATGCTAAACTATTTTTTCCGTGAAAAAAAAAAATGAAATAAATAAAAATACTTCAGAGCAGCTGCACGATGTTAAAAAAAATGTCTAATTCTACTTCTCTTTCTCATTCATTCTTCACCAGCAATTCTCCCCCCACCCTGTAAAAAAAAAAAAAAAAAATATATAGATATATATTTTCCTGACAACTCTGGCTGAACTCCAGTTTTCTAAACAGGTGTTGCTTACACGGAGTTAAAATTAACAGCTTTAAGGTTGATTTAAAAAACAAAACAAACAAACAAAAAATGTATTTCCTTCCAGATCACCGTGTTTAGAGGATAGCAATCTGTGGCATTTGAAAAGATGATTCTAATGTACCCTATACATAATTTACCAGTTCAGTCCAGGAAGTATAAACTGCATCTGATACTGTATTTCTGTTCAAGGATATATTTCTCAAGCATCATGAATGATCCTATATCTATGACCATCTACACTGCAGACAGTTTTTGTGGTAAGCAGCAGCAGTTCTGTTGGAATGTCTGGAATTGCTTTCACGTATAAAGCCAATGAAATGACTTTTCCTCTAGTGCAATTCATTAGTGTAGGACCGTATTCAGTGAATATATCTGTATTTTTCATTAATTTCCTTTTTTTTGCAAATTTTGAAGCCAACACACTTCGTTCTGGGCCTTATATATGGTTTTAAATTTTTTAAAAAAAATATGTATAAAAATCATCTAATGCTTAAAAAGTTGATTAACGAGTACATTCATACTGCCGTAACAGTTTTGCATGCAGGTATGGTCTGTGCAGTTACAGAACCTCTTTGCTGCTTTCTTCATCATTACTAAGATTTGACCTATGACATAAAACAAAAAATAAAAAAAATAAAAAAGTGTCACAGAGACAATATAGTTTGTGATAATTGGAAAAATGATTGCTAAAAGATTAGGCTACCTTTTAGGAAGTGAGGCCTACCTGACTTTGAGATGCATTCGCAGATTAGGTCTGGATAAAGATTATGCATCCTTATTACCATATTAAAAAAGTCTTTGAAAAAGCTGTGATCAAATTGGACTTTGCTCGTCTTACAAACCTCAGGTAATGTGGGACACGTTACGGCTATGCATTAGCATGACTGTTACCATATTAAAAGTCAGATCAATGAATAGGACGCATTAATGATAATAATTACTATGAAATGTAAGACATCTTACATTCAAAAAATTATTCATAAGCATCCACAAAACAAAAACAACAAACCCGCCAAACAAAAATACCAGGAAGACCGACACAAAGTCGCTTTGACTTTTCTTCAACTAAATCTTTTAGATGGGGAGAGACAGGCCAAGCTGGACCTTCCTCCAGTCACTCAAAGGGTTAAAGATCAGAATTTCTCAGCTAATTATTTTTGCAGATTAACACGTTTTCCTTCAGACCCTTCGCAAACTCATTTAGAGGTTATTTAATGTTACGTCGGGTCGCATGGCTCTGCGATGGAACCTGCAGTACTTGCATAATGGAACCCCAAATAGAATATTCAAATTACTCAGTTTCAATTCTATAGCATGGTTATTGGATATGAATTGAGCAAGACATCTATAAAGCGAAATGATCTGTCTCTCTCACATATACATATCTATCTGTGTGTGTTTTACACACACACACACACACACACACACTTTACATTTCAAAACCTTAAGACAAAATGTGCCTACATCTGGCAGAGTAATGAGATCCCTTCTATTTGACAAAAGAGAGAAACAATATTTAAAAAAAAAAAAAAACTATAATAAAAAATACAAATTAAAAACATAAACAACTCCCGAGGCAGGATTGAAATATTGAAAAATCATTATATTTTGCATTATGAATGTCTCAATACTGGGCAGATTATAGTATATGAAACCCATGTTAGAAGGCAGATGTTTACGCTATATTTTATATCTCCCCCCCCCTCCTCTCTAGAATGGTTACATGACAGTTATGGTGTAAGGTAGAAGGCAGGAAAGAGAGTGTTTTAATTAAGCTGTATCTAAGGCTGGTATGAGCAGTCACTGACAGATTTCCTGGCTTCCACAGTCTGACTGTACTATTATCCCTGTACTTTAAAGTTTGTATTGGAGAGATGATAAGATTTGTGTATACAAATTAACCCCTTCCTCACTGGAAGGAGTCTTACCTGCAAAGCAAGCACACCAGACAACAGAAAAGGCTTCAATGCGTATGAAGTATAGTATAACAGATTGGCTGTGATTATTATATTATTACAGATGGGCTCCCTCCTAAATTAGACCTCCTCACCCTTGGACTATAGATTAGCAGTTTAAATGATCTGGAATACAAATTTGCAACCTTTGTTCAAACAATGGTCTAAAGGTAGAGGTCAAATGTCAGAGGTTGATGGTCCCAACTTTGATCATTGGTCAACTAAAACTGCCATCCTTCCTACTGAACAGCAGTGATATAATGATAAATATTACTACTGATTGGCGCTCAAAAATGTTCCACGAAATGAATATAAAAACACACATTTAAAACCACTAACTTCCTCAGCCATAAAGACACCTTTTCCCTTCAATCTACAGAACCATCTTCTACAGACAAGAATTGATTTTTTTTTTAAATCTATCTTCTCATCTTTCTGGGGGCTAATTTGTAGTTTTCCAGTGACTGCTATCCTGTAGAATAAAATTATATATAAGGGTAGATATATATATATGAAAAGATACAAAACAGGATAAAGGGCGATTATCTTTGCAGAGCGAAGGGTAAAACCGGCAAAAAGATTCTTTATGTCAATCGATTGATTTGTAATCATAACAGCAATTATAGTCTCAATTATAAGGATTCCATAGAAACTAAAAGTCACAGATTGAACTGTCACCAGCAGAAGTGTCTGTCCACATCCCTGACACGTTCCTCGCTACATTACACACCTGTTTGTTAGAGGTGTTCTGTTAGAGTTGATCATTTCTGGACCTCATTAAGCAGAAAGATGTAAAGATGTGTACATTTTAACAGTTGGTGTAAACTTAATTAGGAAGACCTTGTCCCAAAGGAAAATAAATTTGGTTCATTAGGTCTGTTTAAATATACCAAATGAAAATACCGACCCCACTATAGAAGGGCTCCACAGAATGAGTATGGGAGCAAAAAATGCATACGTAAATAAATAAACTGGATGCTTTAAAAAGTAATACATATCTCCTATACAATACCAAATCTCAAAATTAAATCGCTAGTAGAAAACACTTTCTAATTCTACAGGTTTGTTCCTACTACCCCCCCCCCCCCCCACACACCTCCCACAAATCAATCAGCGCAGACAATAAAATCGCCATCAACATACGCCACACATGTTTTTATACAGAATCAAAAACTGCAGTTTATTATTGTAGATTATTTTTTCTGTAGATATAACCATAGAAGTGAAATGGAACGAAGCACAGAAAAAAAAAAAAAAAAAAAATATATATATATATATATATATATATATATATATAAACAAACACCTATCACACTTTTCGTTAGTAACTCAAAATATAAAACAATTTTGCACAGCAAAATATGGAGAGAAACAATTTTTTTAAGAAAAAAAACAAAAAAAACAGACATGAATCTAAAATAATTATTACGGTAAGTTTACGATCCATTTGTAAATGACATGATATCAGTCCCTGATAAAAGTTTATATTTCCTGGTTATTGCCTTTAAGATTGTAGAATTTGTGACATTACAGAAAATCCAGTTCTGAACCACAATAAATCTGTTAAAAAAAATTAAAATAAAAAAAAAACTGCATTTTTTTTTAAACTGTCCAGTAATGCCATACATTTTTTTTTAAAATTTTGTTTGTTTATAACTGCATAAATTTTGTATTAGCGTTCTAAACAGTTTTGCATTCTGTTATATGCTTGCAGGTTATATCTTAGTGCAATTCAGTCCCAAATACTTCAATTTCAAGAAAAAAACAAAAAAACAACAAAAAAAACAAAACATTTTTGAATGTAAAATACCCCTTAGATATAGAGGCACCACTTCCCCGTTAATACTTTGGTTTTTCAAATACAGTCAGTGGTGAAGTATAAGATTTTACACATACCCAACTTCTATTTGCAATCTACCCTTTAAAAAAAAAAAAAAAAAAAAAAAAAAAATCCAGTCCCCTTGAAATTTGCAACCCCCTTCAAACATCACAACAGTAAACAATTTAGTGCATCAGTTATTAAAATATTCTACATCTAAAACAGACCTAACTTGTTCCAATTTATCTAGAACATTCCTTTATCTGTAGCATACATTTATAACTGGGCCAACAGATTTATAATAATAAAAAAAGAGACATGAATTAAATTAAACTACAAACCCAGAGCATTCCACATTTGACAGCGACCAAACGCAAAAGGGAGAATATTTGTTTTAAAAATAAACAATTTCTTATAGACTGCATCACAGCTCACAGCATATTTTAGTCCCAATACAAGAAACATTTAAAAGAGACGTATTTCAACGTACTTTTTTTGTTTGTTTGTTTGTTTGTTTGTGTTTGCCACATTGTATAACAAAAAAAGTCAATTTCTGCCAACTTTTGGAGCAGATACCCTCAGTGCATTTTTTCATATTTTTTAGTTTACTGAAGTCTGAAGTTTTGCATATTTCAAAAATCTGTTGTTGTTTTTTTTTTTTTTTTTTTTAGGGGTATGGGGTATTTGTTTTCCCTCTAGCAGATGCAATCTTTACATTTTGGGGAGGATCAAGGTTCCACTTTTTTGTTTTCAACTCAAAAAAGTGGTGAGGCATTGAAAATAAAATAAAATAGAATAATAAAAAAAAAACATAAAAGAAAAAATATATATGAATATCATGCCATTAATCTTCAGAAGTCCATTTCCAAGCAAAACATGAAAAAGGAAAAAAATAAAATAAAAAAAATAATAATTATACCTTACATGTCCAGCATGCAGGCTATCTTAATAATATAGTCTCTTTTCCATAAAGTCTTTTGACAGATACAGTTCGTTGTTGCCAAGACACAAATAGCAAGCATAATGCATATGAGATGAAGATGGGATTTTAATGGCAGGCCAGTCTCATTCATTTGGGCCAAAGCGTCACATGAAACTTTGAAGTTTGATGCTCGATTTACTTTGGCAGGTTGCTCTACGTCTCCTCAATTTTAGGACAGCAACTCTCAAAAATGATGAATTCAGCGAGATAGTCTAAAAATTCACATTTTTTTTTTATTGCAAGCTCATATGAAGAACTCGGGATGGCAAAAATTCTCTCTTTTTTTCGCTCTTTTTGACACAGCAAGCTCAAAAAACTCATGACCTTAAAAACAAAACAAAACAAAAATAAATATAAAGTGGATGGCATATCTCAAAGAGCAATCTTCATATGAGTGCTAACTGGGAATATAGATTTAATGCAAGACAAGCCCAAGAACAATGATGGCGAGAGGAGATCGATGAAGGAAAGATGTTTTTTTATGCAAACTCCCCCAAATTCTGCTAGTTTACAATACAATCAGGTTTGTAGGTAACTACAAACACCCCCGAAACTTACTGAGGGCTGTTGATATGCAAAAAAGACACCCCCCTAATTCTCTACATACATACATACATTATCCCCCACCCTCAATAAAAATATGAAACCTCAGGAGTCAGAAAATTAAGAAGAAAGGAATGCACAAGAACCCATACATACAGCATAGAGAGGGAAAGGGGTTAATACTACACAAAACATACAAAGCAGAACACGTTAGAAGAGGTAAAATAATGGTGGTGTTAACAAGCAATGGTTTGGGGCAGAATTATAAAAGTTTGGTTTGCTTTTCACAAGGAAAGTGACATTTTGAAACCATATGTAAGTAGGGAAGGGGGGTGGGGGGAGGTGCTAAATGACAGCAGGATCACAAATAATGTTCTAATGTTCTCTTATACAGTAGATTTTGTCTATGCCACGAATAAAGCATAGAACAGCAAGACATTTTAATAGGTAGTAGAATTGAGTTCTGCAAGGATTTTGTTCCCTAATCTAAAAGTATGTGAGAAGAGGTTCTCACTTGTTTGACCCCAACCTATTAGAAGGTACAGAGGTGACACTAGAAGGAGGTAGCTATGCATTCGCAGTCACTGTCACAGTGTGTTTCACAGCTATAGACAAAAGAAAAGATTTGCCAACTAACTAGAAATGGAGGGGCGAGCTTGTTAGGTAAAGACTGGGCAAAAGTTTTCATCCTGTTAAATAGGAGAGGACAGAGGAGCATCATTGGGGCTGACAGGGATACTGACTTCGCTGCATTAAACTGGGACTTTCACTTTGTACAGCAAGTGATACAAAGTACATTGCTGTCCACCATCATGGCACTTACTGCACCCCTAATGGACAGGTGGATGCAATAAGGTCTAACTACCTATTGTTCCTGTAACATTTTGTTATTGTCTCATTTGGTAAATCCCCCTCTTATTGTAAAGCGCTGCGGAATAAGCTGGCGCTGTATAAATAATAACCAATATTATTATTATTATTATTTTTATTATTATTATTAATAGCTAAGCTCTAACCCGAAGGTCAGTTTGGAAAGGTCAATGTGTCAGTGTAAGCAGCGTTTAAAATAGGGAAATGGAAAGGAAGAGGAAAAGAAGGGGAAGAGGAAAAGACAGGGAAAGTAAAGTATAGACAAGATAAGGGGACCATATTGGGAAAGGGAGGACAATGAAGACAAGGGAAGGAAAGTTGAGTTTGTGAAATAATGTTTGAAATTCTTCTCGTTGTTATGAATGGGCCATGGAGTGAGAAGGACATGGGGGACAGGTGCCATGCACTCACACACACAGAGTGCCCCCCACCCACCCAGCTCAGGGTGAGACACTCACATGAAATACTCCGGGGAGGAGGAGGGGTTGTCGCTGTTGGAGGAGCCGTTTTCTCGGAAGCCGGATCCCAGCAGCTTCTCGTACTTCTCCTTGTAGGCGTCCCTCTCCCGGAGCAGCCTGGATATCTCCTGCTTGAGGTGCTCCACCTGCTGCAGCAGCTGGTTCTTCTCGGACTCCAGGACGTGCCTCTGCTGGACCCTCTTGAAGCGGCAGGACTGGGCATAGCCCCGGTTCTTCAGGGTCCTCCTCTTCTGCTTGAGCCGGATCACCTCCTCCTTGCTGACCCCCCGCAGCTGCCGGTTCAGCTCCCTCACCGACATGGTCACCAGCTGCTCGTCCGAGAACCGGTCATCAAAGTGCAGGTGGTGGTGGTGATGGTGGTGGTGGTGCTGGAGACCCCCGACCACCGAGGAGGACGGAGAGCTGCCACCACCTCCACCACCCCCTCCCGCGGACTGCACTCCTCCAGGGTGCCCGGGGTGGTGGTGGTTATGGTGGTGGTGGTGGGGCGCCCCGCTCTGGGCTGCCGCCGCTGCGATCACCGCAGACACCACTGCGGCTGCCTGGGACCCCATGTCTTCTCCAGGGATGGCCCCCCCGGACGAGGAGTACTGCTGGCCCCTGAAGCCCTCATAGCCCTGGAGCTGCTGCGGCTGCTGGTGCGGGTGGTGGGGCGGCTGCTGCTGGGGGTTACTGCTGATCAGAGCCTCCACCGCGTCCTCCGGGCTGAAGCCCAGCGCCTCCGGGTTGATCTGCTGGGGATAGGCGGTCATCCAGTAGTAGTCTTCCAGGTGGCTCTTCTGGTCGCTGCCGGAGCCCGGGCTGGGAGCCGAGAAGCTGGGGGACGGGGGAACCGAGCTGCAGGGCGTGCTCATCGGGGTGGAGGAGAGAGACCCCCCGGCGATCAGGCGGCCGCACTGGCTGATGATGCGGTCGGTCTCCACCGGCTCCTTCTTCACCTCAAACTTCATCAGATCGAAGTCATTAACATATTCCATGGCCAGGGGACTGGTGGGCAGGTCGGAGCTGCTCATGGCCAGCTCGGAGGCCATCCTTCTGCTGCTCACAGCCCTCCACAGGGGTGGCAGAGGGGGCACCAGGCTGCTCTGACCTGGCACTGGGTCTGGGTGAGCCACTTTGGCTGATGTTTAATTTGAAAAAAAAAAATTGTCCAAAATTTTAAAAATAATGAATGGGAAAAAATAAATAAAAATAATGAACAGGTCCAGCCCTTCCCTAGGGCAATGGCATGGTTTCTTGCAGCAAATCCTGCATGGGAGGGAGGAAAAAAGTCTGGATTCTTTCTTAGAATTCTGGGTTTCTGAGCGTTCTATGAAGAAGAAGTCGTCTGAAAGACTTTTGATGCTTTAACACTTCATTCTCAGGCTGGGCTGAAGTTTGCAGGAGGTAATGCAGAGTCTCCTTTCCTTTCACTCTTGGCTCTCCCCACCCCACCCCCTTTACCATCCAAAAATGATAATAATGATGATGATGATATTGGCTGTACAGGGGGAGAGAGAGAGAGAGAGACAAGCACCCACTGCCAGGCAGATAGGATTTTTAAAGGATCATTCAGCAGAGCCCTTTAAAAGCCAGGCTGAGTTTTATAGCCCCTTTGACGTCACGTTCCAAATGGCAAATGGACTGGGGACAGCCGACCAATGGGAGCCCGCATCCCAGGCCTCATTAGCATAATAGTATATAAACTTTAAGGGAGGAGGGTAGTGGGGGCTTGCTGAGAGAGCTGTCAATCACCGGGCGATCAGCTGACTGTCAGCTGGGAACTAAGGTGGTTAACTCCTTGTATCCTGGTGGTACCCTGAAGGACAAGGCAGGAGGAGAGGGCTGGGATGGGTGGTGGTGATGGTGGGGGGTGCTGGGGGATTGTACGATTGGAGTGCATGTGTAGGGTACCTATTGCATGCTTTGCTTGTACAGGGAAATAGAGGGCTAAAACTGATCTGGGAGCACAGGGGTTAATGCTAAAGTTCCCCAAAGGACTCGGCATGGCATTTTGGGGTAAGGGGTGTTAACTGATCTGTGGGGTCCAAATAGAATATTGCATGGTTCTCTTTACTTTGGTTTTATTTTTACAAAGTCCAGCAAGAGTTGTACACCAGGATTTGGCAGCAGAAGTGTTAATAACACCGTCTCAGTGCATTACAATGCTTCCTGTGTGTGGAGAGGGTCCTGGCACCAGGTGGGTTAACAGGCACCGTTTAACCCCTTCATCACCGGCAGGACTTGCACCCAGTCCCAGCCTAGGGTTGTTCACCCTGCACTTTGTGTCTCGTGTGCTAGAATGTGCCTCATTATTGGAGCAGACTCCATCAAGGGTCCGCTCCGGACGCGTCAGGCGGAAGACTGCAAGCTCTTCAGACAAGATACTCTCATTAATCGCCACGATATAGCTCGAGCGGTTGTTCGGGTCGGTTTGGAGACCTTACGGATTGCTGGGATTCACTTTACTGTACAGTGACTTCACGCTGCACAGATGGCTACACTGCAAAGCGCCTGCGTCTTTAAATGCTTCAGGTCAACTTGCACGGCATGTTATAGCATGTTAACGAGTAATATTGGGATATGGGATTTTTATTATATTTTTTTTTATATGAATGGGATATAGAAAAAAAAAAAGAAAGAAGAACTTTTATTTTATGTATAATTTGGAATATTTGGTGTTTTGTTCATTTAAACATCTGGATTATACACACACACACACATTTATACAGTGTGTGTGTGTATGTATGTATACATTATTTATTTATTTTGTAATATCCGTTTATGCCATGTCTCCTTACTGTTGCAGTGAGTGTATTTAGTTATTATTTACTTGTTATCCATATGTATCCATAAAGGCCTGACTTCGAGCAGATTATTCAGTATTTGGAATTTCTGGATGTAAACCATGTGTAATATATATATACACGCAGCATGCTGTCCCATCTATACATTATGTACAGGTGTTTGCAAAGCCACCTGGAACGTTTCCAGTCCATTTGCAGTACGGTGAAGGTTTTTTTTTTTTGTAGGAGTGTTGTTTATGTAGAATAATTCTGGGATAAAGTTCTAAAAGTGATGCAGTCACCATGGAAACCAATGCAATGCCCCCTGCTAATTGCTCCACTTAGCAGAACTTTGGCCCAGGGTTGCTCCCTCTTGGTTACCCATAGACTAACCGATAGCAAGGTTAATCCAGTCTAGGAGGTGCAATGGATCCTGGACTCCTGACGACCTCTCTGTACAGTTAGACAGTGTAATTTGATCACTGCAGGCTGGGACTCCCTGCCCTTTGCACTTTCACATTTAAGTTAACTATTTTGTACTTGATTGTGACAAGCAGAGAGAGGCAAGTCCCAGGCATTTACAGAGGCACCAGTTACTCCTTACAAGATTGGATTGCTAGGGTTATGCTATATTTATTTTTATTAATTTTTTTAAATAAACTTTTTTTCTAATGCAGTCGTCTTAAGGATGTGTACCAGACACTTTGAGTCCCCCATCCCAAAAAAATGTTTTGTCCCCCCTCTTATTTGTTTCAAACCTCACTACATGTGAGGTTTATAACTGCTTTATGATTTAAGCAATTACACCTAATACAAATTTAATGAAATCAACAAGATGTATGTTTTAAATTATGTTTTTGTTTATTTTATTTTTTTTTGGGGGGGGGGAGGGGTGAAAGAAACAGGGGTAAGTAAATTATGTTTATAGTGTCTGTGTACACTACAATACTAGATTTGTTAAAGTGCTTTTGAGTAGTACATTTGCATGCCCCTAAGAGGTAACCAGAAGAGCTAACAATTTAATATTCACAAAGGGGCATGTTTTGACCAAATCAAAATATATCCAGATATTCTCTAAATCAGTTATTGTATGACAGTCATCTATAGCTTTTTCGCTGTTACATCTCCCGTGCTGGCAACATTCACAATTTTCCGCCTTTTAGCATGAACATGAAGCATTATGGGGCTTGTAGTTTCTCCTTGGCTGGAGAGCTGGCTACTGATTATTGCAGATAAAGTGGCTGTCCAATTATTCCAGAGGATCATCCCTAATGCCATTAACCAATCTGATGCCAGACATCATCGACAATTACAATGTACTGTCTCTTTTGCTAATAAATAATGTCACTGCACTGGGATCTATTGATTATATAGAGGCCTGGCGCACGTGACAGGCCATGATTTATATTAATTCAATTTAAAGCACTGTGGTAACAATTGTTTTGCTTAATATTCATTGCTAAGTCACATTGCATAGGGTTATTTGGCTCTTACGAAAAGTCCATCATTTATTTTGAGGAAAAATACAGCAAGCGTCTATTCTCAGAGGTACAAAATGTATATTCTATATAATTATTGGCAAAATAAAAATTCTTGACAGGACCTTCTCTCTGCTTTTTTTTTTTTTTTTTTTTTTAAACTCAGCTAAACTTGATCGCATTTTATATATTTGCGTTGATGCTTTAATGTACAAGGTTTCAAGGGAAACAAAAAGGAAATATATTGCTTGTTTAAAACTCCACAGTGCCACCTATTGGCAGCCCTCTAATTCAGTTGCTCTGTTTCCACACTCTAAAAAGAGGGCCTGAATTCAGTCTCTCCACAGTTTGGAGTGCCGTGTTCTCCTTTTTCAATGGCGCTTGCATATAGAAGCGATGCAGTACAAACAAATCGCAGAGACGATGAGCAAGAATAGCGATAAATGCTGCCACCGAATTTGATCTCACTAAAAATCAAATAGCCGAATCAGTTAATCCATTTTAAAGTATTTAAAACAGGTGCAGATATTATCAGGAGGGAATAGCTTGAATTCAGGGACCAAAAAGCTAAAATTATTCCCCTTAACTTGCACAGTGTAATAATTAATCACCTGATTTTTAATAGAAACTTTTTTTTTCTTAATAGAATTTCATCTTGATTATTCTAGAACTGAACACAATTTTAGTCCAGATTGTCTTAACAAGGATACATTTATTCATCAAGATAGTTTACACCTTTGCATGGCAAAGGCATGCTACAGGTAATTCACATTGTTAAAAGGACACCAGTCACCAAAACAACTTTAGCTTAATGAAGCAGTTTTGGTATATAGGTCATGCCCCTCTAGTCTCACTGCTCAATTATCTTCCTTTTAAGGGAGTCAAATCACTTTGTTTATGCAGCCCTAGTCACACTTCCTGCAAATAGAGATCTAATGTTTAAACTTCCTTTATTGCACATTCCGTTTAATTTATCATTTTACATCTCCTGCTCTGTTAATCGCTTTTTAGAGTCTGCAGGAGCCTCCTGTGTCTGATTAAAGTTCAATTAACAGAGCAGGAGATAAAAACTTCTAAAGCAAGTTAAACATATGATTGACAATGTGACCCTCTTATTTCATGCAGGCCGTGCGAGTCACAGCCAGGGGAGATGTGGCTAGGGCTGCATAAACGTAGAACAAAAAGTTGATTTAACTCAAATTGCAGAGAATTGAGCAGTAAGACTGCAGAGGAATTATCTATACACCTAACTGCTCCTTAAGCTAAAGTTGTTTTGGGGACTATAGTGTCCATATCCAACAATGATGGAAGTGTTGGCCTTTCAGATGTTTGCACTCTGAATTTTCCCTGATGCCCACCTTCAAAGCTGTTTAAAATACCAAGATATGAGCATCTTGAGAGTTAGAATTCAACATCTGTTTTACTGCATGCAGCACAACACAATAAAAAAAAAAGGCACATGCTGGGTACTTATCCATTAGGGGGTGCTGGTTTGCCATTAGGTATAGCACCACTAATGTCTGCTGTGCTGCATTTCAAGCTGCAACCTTTGTAATGCAACTATATGTCGAGGTGCAGGTTGGGATAGTGCAGCCTTAACACGATGAGTTGTTAAAGTTCAGATTTAAGGCTCATAGTTCACTGGTTTCATAACTCAGATTACAGCTTTGGTTTTAAATGGGTCAGTTAGGTAATTTTACTAGTGCCTCTCCCAGCGGCTCGCTCTACATGCAATCTCTTAAAACACTTTATAACAAGGGGTTAGGTTAAAACCTATAATACCAGAGTCTCGGCATGTCATCTGTCAGGAAGTGGTTAATTCTAGGGTTTCTGGGCAGCAGTAAAAACACAGGACAAGTCTTTAAAAACTTTACATACATGTCTCTCGGTTATGATTTTAGGTACGTTTTCTGCAACTTTAGAAAAAAAGCCATAAAGAGGGAAAGGGGGTAGCTTGTACTTTAGTAACAAATAGAGCACACCATTTCCTTCTAAAATAATATAGTACACATATTTACAACTGCTACACGTGATATGGAGCTGAATTAATGACATTAAAGTAACTTGTAATTCAGTAATAAATGAGGTGTCTCTGGTAAGTAAGATTAAGTGCCCCGCTATAAAGTTGTTTATCTGAAAAGTAATTCTCAGAAACCTAACTTCTGTCACTTAGTCATATATTAAACCTCCTTGGTGAACATTGCACTCTCTTCTCTTCACATTCTGCTATTTATATCCAAAATTCCCCACCCCCTGCGATAGAATAGCCCAATACTCTGCTCGCTGGACCGACAAAGCCTTAAATAAAAAGTGGCAGGGAACACGCTGGCTGCAGCCGAACAACTGTACCTATCATACAAGGCAAACATAAAAAAATGCTACACTCTAGGATTTGTTAAATAGCGAACTGAAAACGGAGTCACAAAATCCAGGCTAAAAAAGTCACACTGTGACCCTAGATGCGCTGGAGAATATTTCCATATCAGCTATATTGGCCTAAATTTTGCAATACACTTTTTAGTTTTTAAAAAAACACCACTGATCCAGTGCATAAAAGGAACAAGGCACTAATGTGATCAGGGACAACATAACCAAAACTGCAGCTTTCAATAAACTACAATATAACAGGGTAACCCTGCAAAGCAGTGTTAAGACACACAAGTTATCATTGCACACTTGTGTTGCACCGAACGAAAATCAGCAATCTCTGATATTATTATTTATAAAGCACCAACACATTCCAAAGCGCTGTACAATGGGTATAATGACAGACATTTGGATTTGAAAGCAGACAAGATGGACGCACAGTGAGATAGTTTAGTTGGTTAATGAACAAACTATAAACTCCTATTTAACCCCTTGAGGACACATGACATGTGTGACATGTCATGATTCCCTTTTATTCCAGAAGTTTGGTCCTTAAGGGGTTAAACCCAAGACCGGGCCACTTTTATAGTTTTGTGGAGTGCACCAGCTGGTCTACAGAAAAACATGCTTGATTGGCAAGACTTGCATAACTAGCCACATGGAAGGCAAAAAACTAAATTAACCATAACCATGTGTATAAAGAATTATCCATTTACAAACATCTAATTAGCCACACAACTACCCAATTGGTAGCACAATCACTCACATACATAGACACACAGTAGCACAGACACAACTTAGCACACACAGACTTTCTCACATGCATAGACACACACACAAACACACTAACATATCAACAGAGGCACACACAAACTTATTCTCAGTGAGGAAAGGAGAGAGAAAGAGGGGCTCCACGCTGTCCCTGGTGTCTGGTGTTGGTAATGCATCAGAGCTGTGCCACAAGCAATACAGGCTCCCTTCCTAATCCCATCTAGCTTGCTGCACATCAGACAGTGGGCGATATGACCTCATGGCACACACTGCAGGTCAGTGACAGTAACTCCTTCTGCCGCACTGTAGTCTAAATATGTTTAGCAGCCAGCAGCCACGTGTGCAGAGAAGCCTAGGAGCTTCCGGGCTCTGTCAGCTGTAGTAGTGGCAGGGCAATGTACTTGGCAGATCCCAGGTCAGAAGTCAAACTGTTCAAAAAGAGTTTGACTATTTGCAATGGGGGCACCCATTAGTGTAGTGGTTATGGTGATCAGAGTGTTCCTTTAACAAGCAAGTTGGAGTATTTAGCATCATAATAGACAGATCTATTGTGGTTACATTACAAGGTTCATTCTCCTGTGTGACCTTTTTAAAATGCAGCGATTTACGGCAGTAGATAGAAATGGTTGACCCCGACACCTATGATTCACCCACAAAGAAATGCAAGAGGTCATTCAGCTCCTGTTTAGAGAATTACTGTGTGAGCGAGTAATTGACAACGCTTAGTGAGACGGTGAAGATTCGTGCTGTGTATATATGTGTACAAAGCATTACATTAAGAGTGGAACTCAGAACGCGTGTATTCTCTGTAGATAACGATTCCGATGCTACATACTACATACTAGTGATAAATTATATAGCCCCATATAACTGCATTACTAATCTCAACATGGAGGTTTATTCTCACACAGGTGACGTCACCGGGAAACCCTTTTACCTGGAGATTAATAAACCTGTACTATTTATGGATTCAATTCTGAGAACATTTTTTTTTCTTCTTCACAGAACTCTTCACATATGGCTAGAAACAGCTGGGATTAAGAATCGTATAAAAGAATGACAGAACTAAAGAGGAGCAAAGATTAGAAAAAAATAAATAAAATAAAAATAAGAAATAAGGGATTGCTCCTTGTGACCCTGATTTTAATAGGTATAGTATTTAGTAAAATCCTCGATATGGTCCCTGCCTTTGAAATTTGTTAAAGGGACACCCCAGGCCCCTAAAGCACTCCAGATTGCTGAAGTGCTTTGTTTGTAAAGAGTGTGTCTTTTTTTTTTTTCAATTTACAAAAAGTGCAGATTTCTATAGAAATTGACACTTCTCATTTAACCTGGTGACACCCCTCAGGCTGTCAACCAGACATCCAGTCCTGTTTCTTCCTGGTTGTTTAGCGCAGTGGACAAAACACAGATTAGGGAATAGTACATACACCAAAGCAAATAAAAAAAAAGTTCTACATTTAACAAGGCTACTTAAAGGGATTCTATACTTAAAGGAACGTAAATCTGTATTCCATACACTATAGTTCCCTCTGTCTCAAACCCCTGTACTAACCCTAAACCAATCGTCGCTGGGTCACGCTTAAAGGAACACTATAGTCCCCTAAATTACTTTAGCTAAATAAAGCAGTTTTAGTGTATAGATCATTCCCCTGCAATTTCACTGCTCAATTCACTTTGTTTCTGTTTATGCAGCCCTAGCCACACCTCCCCTGGCTATGATTGACAGAGCCTGCATGAAAAAAAAACTGGTTTCACTTTCAAACAGATGTAATTTACCTTAAATAATTGTATATCAGTCTCTAAATTGAACTTGAATCACATACAGGATTGCTCTTGCAGGGTCTAGCAAGCTATTAACATAGCAGGGGATAAGAAACTCTTAATTACACAGAACTTGCAATGAGGAAAGCCTAAATAGGGCTCTCTTTACAGGAAGTGTTTATGGAAGGCTGTGCAAGTCACATGCAGGGAGGTGTGACTAGGGTTCATAAACAAAGGGATTTAACTCCTAAATGGCAGAGGATTGAGCAGTGAGGCTGCAGGGGCATGTTCTATACACCAAAACTGTTTCATTAGGCTAAAGTTGTTCAGGTGACTATAGTATCCCTTTAAACCTACCCCTCGGATGACGATAGAGGAGGCGAATGCGCAGCGAGCACATTAGGCCCTCCCCACAAGAAAGCAATGCTTTAATGCTCATTAACAGCCATTAGAGGTAGTCTTCTCTAAAACTGCACTGATTTACATTGCAGGACTAAGTGGGACTGGAACACAGCACCCAGACCACTTTAATGAACAGTGCTTGCACACAAAAAACATGAAATACAGTTTTACATTTTAAAAAAGCTACTTAAAATCCTCGGTCTTCACAAATAACTATGGTGATTAGAAGGGGAGGGCTTGCTAAGGCTGCAGACAGCGATCAGCAGCTTTTGCAATCGGTTTTTAAATCTGACCCCAATGGGGAAAAAAACAACCCCCCCCAAAAAACCCTTTATTACATGTACTCATGTTTATTGGGATTATATTTACTAAACAGTGATTTTTTTTTATTCATTCTATTTCGGCAGAGAAGGGTCCCTTTAAACCAGGGCTGTCCAACTTGCGGCCCGCCAGATGTTGCTGAACTACAACTCCCATGATTCTTTCAATTAAAAAGATAGCCAGGGAATCATGGGAGTTGTAGTTCAGCAACATCTGGGGGGCCGCAGGTTGGACAGCCCTGCTTGAAACAGCACAAAATAATATAAAGAGGCACCTATATTTTTCTCACTCTCTTTTTTTGTCTTTTCAAAAGAGCAGTACGTTTGACAGTTATTAAAGAAATACTCCAAGCACCATAACCCTACAACCTGCTTTTTAAGAACAGTTTTGCAACCTACCTTGGTTACACACTTCTGCCACCACCACACCTGATGCGGGGAAGCTCCTGCCACTAAGCTAAGGTCAGTTGTGCCACTTTCATTGGCTAACCGTGCTTAACTAATGACTAAGCGAGGAGGACATCCAGCATCAGGCGACCAAAACTCGCCCAACGGTCTGGAAGTCCCTCTAGTGACTGTCCGGTAGACAGCCACTAGAGGAGGAGCTTACCCATAGAATGTATTTATCCCTTTGTACAGCGCTACGGATTCCGATGGTGCTATATAAATAATAAAATAATAATTTCAGTTTATAAAAAAAAAAAAAAAAAAAAAAAAAAAAAAACTGCAATAATGACCTTTGCATGGTTAAATGACCTGGGAATATGCACCCAGACCACTTCAATGAGCTGAAGTGGTTTAGGTGTCTATAGTGTCCCTTTAAGTTGTTATTAAATTATTGCAAAGCGGAGCCAGGGCACTCCTGGTTCCATAACCACTAAAGAAGGCTTGGTTATACAATAACTATTACATGACTGATTGATTCCCAATAAATTGCTCATCATGCTAGATATCTTTCTTTCTCCCCCAGGAGCCTGTTCTCGCCCACGTCTTGTGCTTTCCCCTATCCTAAACTGGCTGTATGAAGGACTAAACACCCCTAAAAGAGTCATACTAGTATACATGGTATCTTCTTATTTTCAGGTGTAAATTCACATTATTTTAAAGTAGTGGAGGGGCACTACTTATCCTTGGTACCCAAGGGCACCAAATATCCTTAAACTGCCCTTGAAAATAGAACACTTTAGCCAGGATAGACTTGATCACAAAACTTTAAATTTGTTAAGAGGTGTTTTGATATCAAGAAAAAAAATAATAAATTGGTGAAATGCTGAGTTTGTATAGATAGATTATAAAATACTATACTATTTCATGACATGGATTTGACATACTATTACGATTTATGTATATAGCGCCAACATATTGTGCCGCGCTGTACAATAGAAAAACAAATGTAATTCTAACAAAACATGTATGACACACGGGAACAGATGACATGGTGACATGGCATGGTTTGTAAGAGGTTATTCAATATTTAAAATGGGTACTAAAGTATTCACTATCCACAGACAAGACAAGTTAAAATAAAAACTCATTGATACTTTATCCACCATTTCCTGTTTCTCCCTGGTTCACCTTCCCTGGACACTGGGTTAAGAGTATGGCTTGTAAAAAGTTATATAACAGATCATTTAGCAAGTGAACTGCCCAGTAATCCGACATTCTCTCTCTGCCCTCCCACGTACAAAGAGGCTGCTTGCTGGTTTTTTTAAAGCAATACTCTGTGTGCCGTACCAATGATGAGCACACTGCTTGATAAACTGATCTGGATGACAATAAACTTAAAAACAGTAATTTTACTTACCGTAAATTCCTTTTTTCTTAGTATAGTGGCAGTACTTACAAGTGGGATGTTCCTTAGGATTCTGGACAAGAAGCTCCCCCTTCTTTAGAATTTAAATGCTGTGCTCCGCCTGCTGCCTCCATATAAGCTGTAACTCAGAGACACTCACCAGTAATACAAAAGAACCAAAACGGAGACCGAATGATGCATAGAATTTAATCTATTTGAAAGCGGAGGGAAAGCCAGTACTGCCACTATACTAAGAAAAAAGGAATTTACGGTAAGTAAAATTACTGTTTTTCCCTTCGTATAGTGGCAGTACTTACAAGTGGGATATAGCAAGACCCCTGCAAACAACAAAGGGTGGGAACTCAGCAGGCCACAGCTTGTAGCACCTTACGCCCAAAGCAGCTTCAGATGATGAGAATACGTCCAGCCTACAATGCTTGATAAAAGTATGTAAGGAAGACCAAGCAGCAGCTTTGCAGATGTCTTCAGGTGAGGCGGCTGCTCTTTCAGCCCAGGAGGTCGTCATAGCTCTAGAGGCACGAGCCTTTAAAGGGAAACTAAGGGGAATCCCTTTGGATTGATAAGCCAACCTGATTGTATACGTTAGCCATCAGGCCAAAGAGGGTCCTGAGACAGCACAACCCCTGTTAGCGCCATGAAAGAATACACATAGATCTAAGGATCTAATCCCTGAGTCATCTGAAGACAGATTTTCAGGGATCTTCTAACATCTAGGAGATGTCACATTCTTTCCAGATCCGACGTAGGAAAATGATAAAACCCCGGTAGGACAATAGGTTGGTAATTGCAGCACCAGAAAAAACCTTAGGCAAAAAAGAAGGTTTGGTGTGCAGGACCACCTAGTCGCGATGAAAAAGGTGAATTCCGGAGAGAAAGAGAGAGCTCGGATCCCACCTACTCAACTAGCAGAGGCGATAGGCACCCGGAAAACCATCTTGAAGGTAAGAAACTTGATAGGAACCTCCAGTAAATGTTCAAATGGTGGTTCACAAAGGGCTCGAAGCACCAGACAGATCCCAAGTAGGGAAAGGTACTACTTAGGAGGCCTCTTAAGCCTTATGGACTTAAGAAATCTTAGAAAAAGCAGGTTTGAGGCAAAGCCACGAACCAGGAAGTGATTTAGAGCTGAAATCTGGCCTCTGAGCGTAAAATTCCCAGGCCGGCTTCAAACCCATCTTGCAAAAAAGAAAGACTTTCCGGGATAGAGGCTTTGGCCGGATCCAACCTCGAAGTGAACACCAGGTTCTGAACTTCATCCAAACTCTGAAATAGATTCACGAAGTGGACCAGCGGACAGAAGACAGCAACACATCACATAAAGGTCAGAGAGACCATGGCCTTGAAGGATCACCCTTGCAGCAACCATGCAGTCAGGTGAAAAATATCCAGAGTTTCCACGGGGAGAGTCACATTCTCCAATATTTGAGAAGAGACTGGAGATGCCAACGTGAGATTGTCAAGTTTTCCACTTCCGAAAACCAACTCCTGTTCGGCCTTTACTTGCCTTCTTCATCTTACTTATGAACAATCCGTGGTATAAGAGCGACAGGAGGGAAAACATAAGCCATGTCGAAGGTCCAAGGTATCGATAGACCGTCTAGGACAACTGGGTACTCTCCTGAATGGAGAGAAGCAAAACATTGAACTTTCCTGTATCTCCTTGTGGCAAACAGGTCTATCTCCGGCCTGCCGAAGCGTGAACCCAGCGCCAAAAAATTTAGCTTGACAGTGCCCAGTCTGCCTGAGACCAAAGTCTACGGCTGAGGCCGTCTGAACTAATTTTAGAGACCCTCTGACCTGGGTAGCTGATATAGCGAGAAGATTCGCTTGAGCCCAAGACATATGAGGTAGCAGAGCTCTTGAAGAGCTTTTACCTTCGTGCCACCCTGGCGAAAAAAAACACTGTAGTGGCGTCGTCCGACTGAATCCTCATTGCCTGATTTGTGATGGCTGAACGGAAGGAAACCAGTGCCTTCCAAACCGCATTAATCCCTGAAACTTCAGGAAGCGCCTGACTCCACTCTGTTCCAAGACCCTGACGGAACTGAGAAGCTAGATGGGCGCCCCAACCCATCTGGGAGGCATATGTGGATATCATAAACCATTGTTTCTGAGCAAACGATAGGCCCTTTGGGATTTTGCTTCTGTGTTTCCACCAGTTCAGGAGTCCTTTCACCCTTTTGGATAGGTGGAAGGGAGAGTCTAGATCTCCCTGTTTTCGTGTCCATTGGGAAAGGATGTCCCATTGCAATGGTTTTGCTTCTGCCTTTGCCCAAGCCACTGCTGGGATTGCAGAAGCGAGGAGGCCTAGAACCTCATAGCATCTCTGATTGAACTTAGGTTTTTATGCAGCTTCGATACGGCTTTTAAAATCCTCAATTGTTTCACTAATGGTAGAAAAAGAGAGAGGGACTGTGAATTTCCTCTAAGACCCAAGAACTCTAGACTTCGTGACGCCGTCAGCTTGGATTTTTCCAGGTTCAGGATCCAACCGTGATCTCTTAAAACCTTCATTGTAATCGTGAGATGAAGATTTAGCAGTTGTCTTTATTGGGCCTTCAGGAACCAAACGTCCAGGTATGGAACAATCGAGATACCTTTCAGACGTAAAACCACTGCTACGGATGCCAGGATTTCCGTAAAAGCTCGAAGAGCTGAGGACAGGCCAAAGGGAAGAGTTTAAATGTAAATGGAGAATCCATTCGCTTTCTTGAAACAAGAATGCTTGGGCACTTCCGGATTTGAACCCGGGACCTCTCGCACCTGAAGCGAGAATCATACCACTAGACGAACAAGCCAGTGTTGCTAGAACCGCAAACCTGAGAAACTTCCGGGAAGATTCTGAAACCGGTACATGGAGATAAGCATATTTAAACCAACTCTGCCATGTAATCTCCCTTGTAAAATGTGTGTCAAAAGACAAAATACGTTCCATACGGAACTTCTGTCATGGTAAGCAGGTGTTTACTAGTTTCCATCTGGTTTTTGAACCAGAAAAAAAGGCGTGAGTAAACTCCCTGAAATACCCAACGTTTGGGTACCTCTCTACCACATTTCTTAAAGAAGAAGAGAATTAGTTTACTCTTGATGGATAGCTTGACAGTAGGAAGGATGGACGTGGTTTCGATGAAACTTTATTCTGTAACCTTCTGAAATGGTTCTTGTAATCCACCTATGAAGCACTCTTTCCTAGTCTTGGGTGAAGAACCGAAGGCGTCCTCCCATTCTTATGGCGTCAAAACTTCCTCTTTTGTCATGCCTGTTGGATTCCTGTCAAGACCACTGGCTGTTTATTTGAGGTACATAGTTGGTCTCCCATACAAGTACTAACCAGGCCCGAGTCTGGATGGCTTCTGAGATCTGACGAGATCAGGGATTTTCAGGCTGGTATGGCTATAGGCCATCATGCTTTTGAAACCTGCAAAACCGCCCTGGTAACGAAAGGACCTCTGACCCTTGTACTGAAAACTTTAATATCCCTGGGTTCTTGAATCCAGAGGCAGGGCTTTCTTCGTATCAGACATCTGTCTAACAATGTCTTCCAAAGGAGTGCCAAAAAAAAAAAAAATTTTTGTTCCTTTCAAAGGGTAATTCACATAAGGATGCCTTAGACGCAGAGTCAGCTGTCCATGTTCGTAGCCAAAGAGCTCTTCTGGCTACTAACGACAAACCCATAATCCTCGCTGATAAACAAAGAAAACTCATCTTTCAGTAGGAACAAGAGATGGGAAGGATCTGTATCAGATTTCCCATAATGGAATCTTCCAGGGCTAGTAGCCAAACGCTCTGAGCATTGAGAACCGCTGAACCTGCAAATTCAGCTCTGCACTGATATCCTGCGGCCTGGAATATTCTACTACACGAAGTTTCGGCCCGTTCGTCCATTGGGTCTTTAAGCCCTGAGACTTCGCCAATGGGTATAGTGGTTTTCTTTGATAGCTGGTCAATCTGAACATCCACTTAGGAAGATCTTCCCATTTTTCTCCAGACTGTAGCTTGACTTGAACGTACGTCTTTCAAGATTCTTTCATTCTCTATGATGGAGATCCAAGATTTAAGGAGACATTGGGAAACCTTTAACCTTACCCTTGGTAGGTTCAGTTTCTTGTACCGCCGTCGTCACTTCTTTAATACATTTCTTCAGCTCTTCTGGTGGAAACCCCTCCTCCACACTTGAAGCCAGGCTGGAAATATCCGAAGGCGAAGAGACGTCAGACACAGAAGGAGATCTATTCCTCCTACGCTGTGTGGGCAGTTTCTCCCGAATAGCTTCAAATGTCTGGGACAAATTTTCCTGAAACCAGCCCAGGAAGGATGCCATATCAGTCTGCTCGGCTTTTACTAGCCGATCCGTTGCGCACTGATTGCATGTATTTTTGCGACATCCGTCAGGTAGAGGTAACGCACATTCCAGACAACATAAGTGCTTAGATTTACTTGTGGTGTTTGGAACAGAAGTTGACATCTTGTCTATATCTGTCTTATCTGGAGACATAGGACTATTCTAGAAGCATGCATAAAAACAAAAGGTGAAAAAAAGGAGAGTTCAATAGTTAAACCTCACCTTAAATCACCTAAGATCCGTGTAGGAGGGCAGGTGACACGGAGAACCAGAACTGTACACCCACCCTTGGGGTCAGGAAGGTCCTGCACAGCCATGTATCCAAATTTTAAATTTGGCGCCAAACACCGTTTCGCGCATGCTCAGTAGCGTGATTCTGTGTTTGGTGGAACGCAAAGCCTCCCGGGCGTGCGTTCCACCGCTGTGCGCATGCGTAATGAGCAATGAAGGAGAACCGCCTGGGAACTCCGTCAGAAAAAAACACAAAAGACAGTACCCGGTCACGTTCCGTAACGCGAACCCGGAAGTACTGTTGCCGCTCAGTTCCCGCCCGGGAAACTATCGGGCACTCACCTCCCGGTCAGCAACCTGTGCTGAACGCACCAAATCTCCACCTGCACTGTGGGGGAACCTGTCCGTCCCGTTGCCGGGACAAGAAGAACTGGTGAGTGTCTCTGAGTTACAGCTTATATGGAGGCAGCAGGCGGAGCACAGCATTTAAATTCTAAAGAAGGGGGAGCTTCTTGTCCAGAATCCTAAGGAACATCCCACTTGTAAGTACTGCCACTATACGAAGGGAAAATATATACATATTAAAACAACATCTTCCTTGGCAGCTTTCCAACAGCTTGAAGGTCTGCAACCTTCCCTCCTCCAGGAATTGGCTGGAATCTCACAGTCAATTTTGTTCTTAGAAGGGACACTATAGGCACCCAGACCACTTCAGCCCATTGAAGTGGCCTGGGTTCAGTGCCCCAGGTCCCTTAACCCTGCAGTGATAATTGTTGCAGTTTTAATATTACCTGCCAGGGCTAACTGCACCTCTAGTGGCCACTAGAGGGACTTCCAGGTGGTTAGACGTCATTTGTTGGTCTAACTGATGCTGGCCGTGCTAACTCTCTCCATGAGGACATCCAGCGTCACCCAAAACCACAATGCTTTCCTATGGGGGCAGTCCTAATGAGAGCACGGCGGAATCTGTGCATGCACATTAGGTTCCCACCCTGCCGTCAACTTTATTTTCCTGCAACTATAGTTTCCCTTTAAGAATATATATATATTTTATTTAAAGCGTGTGTGTGTGTGTGTGTGTGTGTGTGTTGACATACATGTGCTCAGTGCTTTCCCCATTAATGTCAAGGTAGACATTCTAGCAGTGCACATGGCATTCCACCCACAATGGCTTTCATTCCATTCAAGGCCAGTAGGTTTATTTATATTGGAAGTAAATAGACTGATTTAATTGACTTCAGTTGGGCAGCACTGAAAATGCTTTATAGTTAGGAGGGAAAAAAAAATATATATATAAAAAAAAAAAAAAAATAGTTAGACGGCAACAATATGTCCAATGCAAAGCGACAAATCCCAAATCTTTAGAACATAGAAAACCCCCCAAAAAAAAAAATTCGAAAAAAACAATAACATTATCCACAATTTAAAGGCTAGTTAATATTGTTATCAGACTGTCCCTTTCTTATTTTCCTCCTTTTATACAGGTGGACAGTCATCTGGTATGTAGACCAAAAAATGAAAGAAAATAAATAAAAAAATAAAAACAAAGGAAGTCCATCTCTCCTAAAATAATAATGTAAAACAAAGACTGGCCAGGTACTTCATGCTCATATTTTAAATTCCAACTAAGTTTTTTTGTATAATGCTCACTTTTCCCTTTACATACTATTTGCCCTGGATATTCTGTTTGTGATGATGCTACACAACGACGCAAGTTTCTTTTGATCCACATTGCATCTATACCTTCCAATCATCTCAATTTGGGCTTGAAGCCCATTTTTAGACTCAGGTTTCCCACTTCTGGGAAAATCATAAGTCAAGCCCCCAGAATACACAGTACAATCACATCATTAGATGCAAATTTCAGTCCGGGCATCATGTGTCAAGAGGACTCTGCGCATGGGCAGCCCCGAGTGATCCAACCAGTGTGACAATCAGTCTGACTTGCATTTACACCAAAATGACTCCCTTCCCTTTAGTATAGCACCACGCCCCCACTAGTCTCACCTACCCCCTTCTCCCTGACCGGATTTCATATGGATATAGCATCCAATGGTACAGAGTAATTCTACAATATAGCACAATGCCTCAATCTAGTCCGAGAGTTACAATTCAATGTTAGAAAGGGATACAAGGGAAGTCAGAATTTAGTAAACAGAACATCATCACATTTTAATTTTTCAAAAACAAAAAAAAAGTTATACATCAGATATTCATACGTTATTAATGAGAAATTGAGTTAATAAATAATTATGGGTAATCATTCCTCTGTAAACTAATATTACCTTCCATTAGTGTTACAATTAGTGACCCCTGACCAATATTCAGACACACACCGAGCAGGACAATTCAAAGTCCAGAGAAAATTAAAGATAAAGCACGAATTGTCCTAGACACGTGTAGATCGGATTTGTTGCCAAAGCAGGAGCCGTAACAAGGGTACAATTTTATTTTTCTGGGCAAATTCACTAGATCTGCGCAATTCTGTGAACTTCGATAAATAACCTTTTAGTGACTGAGGCTTTACTGAGATGCCATGCGTTCATCAAGAACAACAGTTTCTTTAGTACTGTAAGTTCCCTTTTATCCAAACCTGCTTTGGTATTACAAAAAATGCAATTTAAAACAGATTACTTAGCCAGGATTTTCCCTCCTTGCTGCCCCAAAGCCAGAAAAGAAAAAGAAAAGAAATATATATATATATATATATATATATATATATATATATATATATATATACACACACACACACACACACACACACACACATACGCATACACACAAGTGGCTGTGGTAAAGGGGATAAGAACTGTGGTGGGGGCATAGGGGCCTGTAATCAGAGGACAGGGGCTGAGGAGGTGGTTTAAAAAACAAAACAAAAAAAAAACACGTTTACCTCTCCTTCCTCCTCCCCCCCCCCCCCCATGCTTACCTTGGGCCAGGGGAACCTGATCCCTGGTGGTCTGGTGGGAGATGTTTCTGTCTGCACCCTGGTGGGCCTAGACAGCTCCTTTGGGGGTTTGTATTAAAGCATTGCCGTGGAAATACACAGCAACACTGTGATCAATATTGAGCTCCAGCTTGCCTGGCCACATGACAAGAGAATCATCTGACAAGTGAGGGAGATCTTTGATCTCCCCCACCGGCAGTGCTGCCCCTCGAATGCCTGTCAACCCGAGACGTGGCAGCGTTATGGCAAATCCAACCCTTTACTTACATAATTTTTAGCATCTGGACTCCTGTGCTGCAGCTGCCTGCTTCACCTTTGAAGACATCAGCATTACTTCCGCGTTCTACTACATCCAATACTTCTCATAGAGAAGAAATGGGTTGGAAATAGGCATGCATAGCCAAATGCCATACTTCTCCAACCAAATGCTGCTTTCAATACAGATTTCACTTTGTTCTGAAAAGCACCTTTATTGGGTGTCATGAAGACAACCAGTAGAGGTGCATTTCAAGGCCAGATTAAGAGTCCAGTGGGCCTGGGGCTTACAATTATGATGGGACTAATAACAGAATATTATCGACCAAAAGCACTAAAACATACCTCCCAAGCATCATGTATCTAATGGAGATGGTACTGGAGGGGAAACTCATAGGATACAGTTATAAGAAAACACATACCCTATGCTAATCTCTCTAATTTATGCTCTCATCTTTCAAGTAAATCCATACCCCCTAACAGCAGCGTCCAGTGAAGCAGGATTTCGGTGGGTGGGCCACTGATGTGAATCATAAAACCAGAACCGCCGAAAGAGAAGAACATGCCCAAAAAAGGGGATGTCTGCCCAAAGAATTGGAAGGCCATCCTGGCATGAATGCATGTCAGGTTGCCTGCCAGTCATGCAGGCTGGCAAACTAAGGGCGTACTATGCATACAGCACCCTGAGCTTGACATAAATGTGTCTAATAATGCACTCGCTACACGCTTTCTAAGGACTGTCCCCTAGCACTCACATGTCCACTTGTCTCCCTACCTTCTTACTAGCAGGCACAAGCGCCTGTTATAGTCTGGGACAGAGAAAATGTGAATGTAGTGAGTGTAAAAGAAAGAGGATATGCCACAGTGTTAACCCCTTAAGGACCAAACCTCTGGAATAAAAGGGAATCATGACATGTCACACATGTCATGTGTCCTTAAGGGGTTAAAGAGACCAAAGTCAGCATTATAACTAATTTCATTGTCAGCCACAGCCAGTCCACACAAGTTTTGTTCCCCTACATCCCTCTTAAGTTTCCATACTTAAGCAAGAGCATGTGAAGAGTAGTGTGTAAAAAGTAGTGCTTTTTTTTTTTTTTTTTTTTTTTTTAGTCAATGGGCATGGGCCTGGAGGTGCAGCTCCATCAGCCCCTATGTTAATCCGGCTCTGGTGCATTTAACCCTGCGATGTATATGTTTTGCTTGCAATGGATGTCGGGATAGCAGAATTGGTGCTACCATTATAACGCCTGCTCTGTGAATCCCCTCTACGCAGGGTAACTGCCTTCACCTGGGAGTAGCTCTCTGCAGGGTCTCCCTTTCGGTCACATACTGGAAGGGGCATTTAGTAGGGGCTGCAGACAGTCAGAGGGGCAAATCCCGCTGGCAGTCCCTGGACCATCAGGGAATAAAGATTAGAGCCCTCCTCACTGCACAAAAAGCAAGAATGAGGGGGTCTGGAAAAAAAAAAAAAAAAAAGATTAAAAAAAAAAAAAAAAAGAAGAAAAAGCAGCACTGTGTGGGGAGGTTGGACGGAGAAAAACATCAAGCCCCCCATGCACAATTATGTACTCCCCCCTCCCATCTATCCCTGTCACATCACCACATACACACTTTTGTGCAAACCTCTGAGTACAGATTTTGTTTCTGTAAGTATAAAGCCATGTAGAACAAAATGACATGCATTTTTGCTGGGGTAGTTCTACTTAATTGTTATTTTTATAGTGTTCCTTTAAGGTTAGTCAGTAGTAAAGTTCTAACTGCTTCCCAAAGCTTAAAAAAAAAAAAGTCAACCTATATTAACATGAACATGTGTTACTATGAACAAAAAGCATGAAAATGCCAACAAATTATACAGGATTTTTACAAGATAACCTGAATTACTAAATTTTAAACTACTAGACACTTCTAGAAAATACATTCGACAGGGCTGCATTCCATTCACTGCTGCTCTGCAACATGTGTCTTTCATGATCAACTGTGTTTCTAATGAAACTTTTCCCATCTCTTACTCACTACAATAGGGCTATTGACTAATGAAAATTCAAAGTGAATTTCAAATTTAAAGCCAAAACCGCAGAATCGGAAATATTCAAAACATTTTCCAGTTCGGTTACCTTGTCCTAAAATTTGAATTTACTTGAAATTTCACTTTAGTGACAGACTTACTAAAGTGAGAATTCATAGCGCATTTCAAACTTAAGGCCAAAGTCGCCAAGCGAATTCTGAGAATTGTTCCAATTCAGCCATTTTAACCTTAAAAATGAAATCCACTTTGAAAACTTTAGTGAATAACCCGGTCAGATTGTAAGCTCCCTGGGGCAGGGAATTCCCATCACAGCCCTGTAAAGGAACAAAACTGTATCCCTAACAATATAGTCTCCCTCTACAGCACTAGAAGAGTTAAATAACCCTTTAAACACTCACCTTATTCTACCGCTGAGATCCCTCGACAATACCAACGTCATCACGAGAGGGAACCTACTGCGCATGTGGGGCGCTCATTGGGCCTTTTCTATAGGAATGCATTGAATTGGTTTCCCCTACAAAACGTGAGGACTACCAGTGTTCACTGAGGGTAAAGTCCAGGAAATGCCTGCTGGTAGACAGCCACTAGAGGCAGCATTAACACTGCAGTATAAACATTGCAGTTTCTCTAAAACTGCGCTGATTTACATTGTAGGGCTAAGGTTACAGAGACACTGTACCCAGACCATTTCAATGAGATGAAATGAACTGGGTGCCTTTCGTGTCCTTTTAGAGACTAGATGTTACACATTGTGACAATCTGGTTTTAGTGAATTCGTATCAGCACCTCAGTAAGCTTGAGCAACTACACGCAGCCATACAGATAATTCCATTTTGGTATGAGATCCTTCATAAACATAATGACAGGATAGACAATCACTGGCCATTAAGGGTATATTGTGTGTATAAAGGATTCCCCACACCCTCATTATACTGTCTGTCATAATGTACCTGTAAAGAGGCAGTATACCTGTTAGTGCTATAGTCTGTCTATAAAAATATATATAACACTCCACCCAGCACTGAACACCCTGCTGTGTTTAATTATATAAAATAAAAAGTATTAACCAACCTATGAAGAGGAGACCAGGTCCTGACTCTGCAGTCAAATGTTTGCTTGGCTGTCCCAGGACAGGTGAGGGGATGTGTGTAATCAGTGTGATAAATGCAGCTGTGGACATTTCAGAAATGTATGGAGATCGTGTTCCTATTGCAGGGCCCTCAGGAACGGAATCTGGAACCTGGGCTGGCAGGGCATCATGGGAGTTGTTCTAGAACAGCCGGTAACCACACCCTCCGATACAAATACGGGGTTATTCACAAAAGTGAGAATTCAAAGTAAATTTCAAATTTAAGGTCAAAGTAGCCGATGTGGGGAAATTCTCCAGGTCAGATATGCTTTCAGTTCGGTTACCTGGCCTTAAATTTAAATTCTCTTTGAAATGATTTTGAAATCTCACGTTTAGACCGATTTAAAAACCACTTGCTGGATTATGTACTAAAGAGAGAATTCATTGCGAGTTTAACTTTAAAACTTAGGTCAAAGTTGCCAAGCTGTAATACTTAAATTTTAAATTCACTTTGAATTCCATTTGAATTCTCATTTTAGCAAATAGCCATATAAAGTAAACATTCAAAGTGAATTTAAAATGTAATGGGACACTATAGTAACAAATACAACTTTAGCTTAAAGTGACACTCCAGCGTAGGCGGAGCCTGACCCAGCACTCAGGGACATCAGCGCTGGGTTCAGGTAAGTCATTGAAGGGGTTTTAACCCCTTCAGCAACATGGGATGGGGGGCACTGCAGGATTCTGCAGTGCCAGGAAAACGGATTTGTTTTCCTGGCATTGGAGAGTCCCTTTAATGAAGCAGTCTTAGTGTATAGACCATGTCCCTTCAGTCTCACTGCTTAATTTACAGCCATTTAGGAGTTAAATCACTTTTGTTTCTGTTTATTCAGCCCGTGTCACATCTCCCCTGGCTATGACTGACACAGTCTGCATGAAACAAAAGTGGTATAATTTTCAATCAGATGCACCTTACTTTGAAAGTTTGTAGCTCCTGCTCTCTAAATTGAACTTTAAATACATTTAGGAGACTCCTGCAAGGACTATCACGCTATTAACAGAGCAGGAGATAAGAAATTCTAAATTAAATAGAAGTTTCAGTAAAGGAAGTGTAAACATTAGATGACTCTTTACTGGAAGTGTTTAGGAAAGCTATGTAAGTCACATGCAGGGAGGTATGACTAGGGTTCATAAACAAAGTAATGTAACTCCTGAATGGCAGAGAATTGAGCAGTGAGACTGCAGGGGCATATTCTATACACCAAAACTGCTTCATTAAGTGGAAGTTGTTTTGGTGACTATAGTGTCTTTTTAAGACAAAAATAGCTTAACCAGAAGAAATCTCTCATTTATGTGTGCTGCCACTTCCGCTACTCTGGCCTTAAATTTAAAATACACTTTGAATCCTCACGTTAGTGAATAAGCCTTCTAGTATGAATTGACACCAACACACAATTATTTCCTTAGTTACACTCTACAACAGATGTGTCTATAAGGAAGATCCCCAGATGTTTTAGAACTACAACTCCCATGATGCTTTGTCATTCTAAAGGCATGCACATCATCATGGAAGATGTAGTTCTGGGAAACTACCTATACTGCTCTACAATATAACAAGACATGTATTTTAAAGCAAGGATGAAGGCAGAAGATGAGGAGTTTTGAAAAGTGTTTCACCATAAATATTAGCACTCTCTCTAGGGTACCACGTCTTCCAAATGGAATAATTCATTCTTAAAGATAATTTAAAATAACATGGGAATTAAAATAGGTTTAAAAAAAATAATAAAAATAAAATAATCTATTGATGACACATTGTGGCAATATTTAATCCTATTTCTGTTCTATTTTTTACAGAACATGTGAGCAATCCAACACCTCTACACACCTCAGGCAGTCACCCACCTCTGACATGGAGTTCTCGTTAATTCATTCTAATTTATGCTAATTTTCTCGGCATCCTAGTTGAAGCCTCCCTACTGAGTTCGTTTATATCCAATCCTGCTTATCATTTCAAGATATGTATGAATGATCCCTTTTACCTGAAGAATAAGTCCACGAGGCTCAGAAAAAGACACAATATACTTTCATATATGAGGATTTAGGGTTGTCAACTCAAAGGAATCCCAAAACATACAATTTTCTTTCTTCTTTTTTTTTTTTTAAAGGATCAGTAACTGAAATGGAGCTGGAACCCTGGCCAGAACAAGCAATAAGTACTCCTAAGCAGAAGTATTAAATATTTAAAACGTTCCTGTTTATGTTTCCGGTTCCCAGTTTAACCCCTTAAGGACACATGACGTTTGTGACATGTCATGATTCCCTTTAATTCCAGAAGTTTTGTCCTTAAGGGGTTAAAAGATCACTATAGTGTCAGGAAAACAAACTCGTTTTCCTGACACTATATAACCCTTAGGTCCCCCCCACCCTCAGGGTCCCCCTCCCGCTGGGCTGAAGGGGTTAAAATACCTTAAACTACTTACTTTAATCCAGCACCGGGCTCTCTCGGCGCTTGTGACCTCTCCTCCCACTCTGACGTCAGCTCCCGAGTGGAGCAGAATGCACATGCGCAGCCAGAGCCGCGCGCGCATTAAAAACGCCCATAGGAAAGCATTTCACAACGCTTTCCTATGGATGTTCTGCACGCTGAATGCGATTTTCACATTCAGCGTCGCAGAAGCGCCTCTAGCTGCTGTCAGGAAGACAGCCACTAGAGGCTGGATTAACCCTGCAATGTAAACATAGCAGTTTCTCTGAAACTGCTATGTTTACATCTGAAGGGTTAAAAACCTTGGGTACCTGGCACCCAGACCACTTCATTGAGCTGAAGTGGTCTGGGTGACTATAGTGGTCCTTTAATATAAACAAGACGAGATACAAATATAGAACGATAACTTTTCCGAACATTAAATATTAGGAAACAAGGAGGAATTGTCCCTAACATAGATTTGCTCCCGCTCACCCCATGTACCCAGGATCCATACAACTTAGAAGAGACATTCCAGGTTGGCATTAATCCAAGCTTTTTAAATCTACTATATTAATTCCTTTAATTATGCTTTCGAATCGTCTCGCAAGAATAAAAACCTCGACCTTTCTCTTCAAATGGTCTTTCGAATTCATGGCTTTCACTCAAGTGAAAATCGTGAAAAATACAAAGTGAATTCAAAGTAAATTTCAAAATTGAGACCAAGAAAGCCAAACTAAAAGAATTTGATCATTTTTCCAATTTATCTATTTTGGCCTTAAATTTTTACATTTAATTTGATTTCACTTTGAATTACCGGCAAATCTCACTTCAGTAAATAATATTAAACAACCTGCTTGGTGGCTCCAAGGAGACCCCTAACTCTCCAGTTTAATAAACTCCCCCAAAAAAATATCTTCTATTAACTTTCTGTATCATTTGCTGGTTACCTGTGAGAACAGCGTTAAATACACACAGGGCCGGCCTTTGGGGTGTGCGAGCTGTGCGGCCGCACAGGGCGCCATGGCAACAGGGGCGCCGGGCAGCCAACACAGCTCTCACATGCTTGGACACTAGGGCTTGTTAATCCTCCCCTTGCAGTCTCTGCGGCATTTTGGAGGTTAACATAGAGGAGAGCCGTGGGGGAGTAACCAGGCAGCACACAGATCACAGGCATACCTGGCTTCCGTGAACTCCCAGCTCCTGATAAGAGACATGCAGTTTAAAAGGAGCTGTGAGTGGCTGCAGAGCTAAGGAGGAGGAGTCAGTAAGGGAGCAGACACTCACTCTCCAATCTGACAGCCCCTCTGCTTACTCATCCACTAAGCATGCTCCTCCCGACCCCCTCCCTCCTGTCCTTAGCTGCCAGTCTGGCATTTTACAGCACTGACCACTTTTATGTCCTCTGTGCTGCCTGTAGATTCCCCTCGGAGGAGTGCCATCACCTCACAGCCTTCCTTCCCCTGCTGCTGTGTGACACCCTGCAGATCAGCTAACCCTGTCTGGGAGCATGGCTGAGGATGGAGCTATTGGCTGCTGCAGGTCAGTACTCTATGACCTGATATATCTATTAACTGTCTGTTAGTGCCCCATTTCTGTCAGTGCTGCCAGGCACCAACCATTACAATCCTGTAGGATGTGCCAAACTAATGTCTCTGTAAACCACACAGTGGATATATGCATTTATAAACTGCTGTATGCCAGTGTCTGTGTGTGTCATAAGGTACAACTCTGTTTCTGTGTGACAGTGTTTATGCCAGGGTTTGTGCCAGTGTGTGTTTGTGTTTCAGTTAGTGCTTGTGACAGTGAATGCCTGTGGCAGTGAGTTCTTGTGTCAATGTGTGTTAGTGAAAGATTGTGACAGTGTGTGTCAGTGAGTGCTTGTGGCAGTGAGTGTGTGTGTTAGTGAGTGCTTGCTCAGTGTGTGTGTGTGTGTCAGTGAGTTATTGTGTCAATGTGTGTTAGTGAATGATTGTGACAGTGTGTAGCAGTGAGTGCTTGCTCAGTGTATGTCTGTCAATGAGTTTCTGTGTGTTTGTGTCAGTGAGTGCACGTCAGTGTTTGTGTCATTGATTGTATGCATCATGAGTGCATCTGACAGTGGTTCTATGTGTACTTGTGATTGTGTGTGTCAGTAAGAGTGAGTATGTGTTGTTGTGCATCGTTTTTTTAAAATAGACAATTTGCTATATATAGGTTTTTTTCTTACCGTTTAAACAACAAATTCAAGTAGTTTTACTTAAAGTAACACTATTGTCACCGAGACCATTGAGATGAAGTGGTTTGAGTGCATGGGCCTGTGTTTTTGAGATACTGCAATATTTAAATTGCTGTGTTAAGTCCAGCAATAAGTCAGTATAAGAGCCACTCGAGGTGCTTCCACTGCACTGACTAAGTAAAACTTGGTCACGTGATGCAGGAGCCCCATAAAAAAGCATTGATTCAATCATTTCCTATGGGAACATTTTACTGCCTGTGCAACACTTGCTTGTCTTCTATGAGAAGCATTGGTTTGGACATTGGCGTGGTAGGCAACGTCTCCTCCATGACATTGTGGGATGCGCGGGGAAAAGATGAGTAAATCTTTATTATTTTCTCATTTTAATTGCAAATGGGAGACACCTATATAGAGCTATATTTATATTGCACTTATGTAAAATTTGTATTTTGATACAGCTTTTTAATATTTTTTTTTGTGGGGGATTAATAAGGAGGTTTTAAATGGTTAGAAGTATAAATGGGAGGATGTGGACCAAGAGGGCCAGTGGCCAGAATAGGGCGCCTTGAAGATTTTTCGCACAGGGCGCCTACAGGCCTAAGGCCGGCCCTGAATACACAAACCAATAGGAACACCAGAACACAGGACTTCTACAATTCTACTGGGTACCAGGATGGATGTCTTAAGAATATTATATGGCGTCAAAGCAATTAAAAGTTAAATAAAAGTTGTTGTTTTTTGTAATTTACTTTAATGTAGGATTACATTAGTGAATCAATGTTCAGATCACTCTACTGATCCAGTTATAAAGACTAATTGCTTCTTAAACGTTTACTGTTTACGTAACATCATACAAGCAGCTATAGATAAGGTATAAAAAAAATCTGCATAACTTTACACCTCATAGGCATCCTGACAAATAATGAACATTATATATTTTTATCTCAATCGGCTCGATGACACATAATTTGTCTTATTACCGTATATTGATATGGGTAGGTTTTAGTGAACGCTAGCTAGATTTTATGTCCAGGTATCAATATTAGGGACAAATTATGTTCTAGGTCATCATTACAAACCCGGCCTAATAAACCCTGCTTATATAATATTAGATGTATTTAACAGAACTGCTGGTAATTGAGTTAGATATTTCATACTGGGATAGAGTCTTTAAAACCCAGATGATCCAGAAAGCAGAGATCAGCATGGCTAATTAAAAGGTCACTTTCAAAATGTATTTGTTTTAAGGCCTAATGATCTTAATGATGTAAGGCATGGTATGTGTGGTGCCAGGCAGTACAAATGTTAATATTCTGGCTCCTCAGGATAAAGCATACAAACATGTAACCTTTGGGTACTGAAATTATAGAACAAAAAAAAATGAAAACAACCTTTTAAGAAATCCCCCCAACTCTAATTACTACACTTCACAAAACATTCCACATTGCACTTGACTCTAAAGATGTATTTACTTTGATAGAACACTAACCCCAATTGTATTCTAACAAAAGCCAGATGCTACTACAAGCAACTTAGCGTTGCCTAAAGAAATACACTTGTGATTTTTTTTAACGTATCAATTTACATTTTTTTTTAATGTCTTGGGCTCCGTGAACTCTTTTCCCTAACCTCAGATTTCTTTTCACCACTATTCTATATCCCACTACGTCAGTTCAACAAGACCTGTTATTAACTGCATGCATTTTTTAAAAATATTATTTTCCCCCTTTTCTTTAAAAAGTCTAATGAATATTAGAGGAGAGTATAATATATAAACCAGCAGCCCCATGACAATGACTGTTTAAAAGAACCTCTGTCGCATTGGATCGTCTCATAATAGACAGTGACCAAGATAATAAGGACGGACGGACGGGGGGGACATATCAAGGCAGAATAAATGCACTTTGGATGCAAAGTGCTAAATGATGACACATTCTATTGGTTTCGATGGTAACTACCTCTTATATAACTCTTAACTTCACAATAGAACTTCTTTTTGCCTGATATATCTCCATAGGCACTTCAGAAAGCAGGATTTAAAACACTAATTATCATGAAAGTCCGGACATGCCATCAGTCCTGAATGGGTTAAGTCGTGAAATCCCAAACCTCTTGGGAAATAAAGAAAGGTCAAGGGATGTATTGATGATAAGGGTCACTCTAGCCAGTAGATGAATTATTAAACATATACTAAGAAACTGCTTTTAAGTGATATTCTCAATCCTGCTATTGTAACTGAATCATATATATTGCAATATTAGGCATTGCTTGTATTAAGACTATCATAAGATGGATGACGCTAACTCCACTGTAGTCCGACAGACTCCTTGCTTAGACCATCACAAAAAACGAAGATTACGTGCATCTATAGTTTAACCCATACAAGAGCAGATTTAGCTAAGCAATAATACACAACTTAGAAATCAATTCTTGACCTTCCTGCCCCCAAGTTGTACTATAACCTGTCCCCAGAGCAAAAGGGACTGCAGCAACAGAGAATTGCTCTTGACATCTTGTTCAATTGACGTACAGGAAGAGGAGAAGGAGGAGTGGTGGGCACTGTTAATGACTTTCTATGCAAACATGCATAAACACTAAAGCAGACAGGTCTGCGACAAAACTCCAGTGACTTAGAAATCATAGACTCATTGCTCTGAAAGCTAGAGAGGCTCCCAGAGGAACTGTATTATAGATGCTAAGACAGGTCTGCACGGATCTCCCCAGTCTGCCAGAGTGACTCTCAAACATTCTATATAGATTACTTATTGGTTTCTGTACATCAGTTTGACAAGGAATAAATAGCTAATGGATTCCACTTTTCTAAGAGAAATCAACGGACAATTATTAAATTGCACCTGTCATGCCAAGGATAGTCTCACCTAAATATTGTGCTTGTTGGATTTCTGGCAAATGTGTAAATAGATAATTATTTCATGACTTCTGATTCAGTAACCAAATCCCCCCCCCCCCCCCCCCCAACCACCAACTTGTGTAAACCCCATTATCCCATCAATAAAGACACAAGAACTTTAGGAAAGTGGATAGGGTAATGACCACGGCTTTATTAAACTTTTACCAGCTTAATCAGACAAATAAATAACAACAGAATTACAGGAGTCCATAAAACGTATAGTTTGTCTTCAACACTGTAGCGGGCTGCTCTTCCCCAATCCCAAGCTGGGTGTTTTTTTTGTCAATGTGCTGGCTAGGAAGCTGTGACAAAAAAAGAAGAGACAATGACAAAATGTAACAACAAACAATTACAAACAGTGTAACGTATAAAGAAGAGCTCTCTTATTCATAACCTATTCATCACTGAATAGGAAGTAGTAAGTTAAAGGGACACTCCAGAAAACTACTGTGGCACTTCAGCATGAGCAGTGCAATAATGTTAATATTTTTTTAATTTGGGTAGTGGAGTGTCCCTGATCTTAGAGTCCCAATTTAAAATATTGCTAGCACATGAACTTTTTATGCAGCCACACATGCCAGCAGTCATGACTCTTCTTCCTAGGAGGTATGGGGTATTACTCTATACATTTTTTTACCTTTGTAAACTACATTATATGGAGGGCCCAGTGGCACAATCCCTATTGATCCTGTCCCCAGTAGGATGATCAAGTGATCTGTGCCACAAGGGGTGCTAATCTCTATTCCCAGTTTTTGACAGTGGATTCTTTCGTCCACCTCCCACTTGTGGCTGGATGAACTTTTAGTAGATCTACCGTGATCACAGTATATCGCTCGGAAAATAAGGTCTCATATGCATCTGGGTCTGGTTGCATCTCCACTTCCAACATGACCTGCCATTATACTTCTGAACCATGTATACAAAAATCCTACCATGAACGAAGACAAAACACAAACAGTGAATAGCACAGCTCAAAAAAAAAAAAAGGAAGATGACACTATTATTAAAAAAAATCTACAATGGCATCAATGATCATATGGTTGATCTATGATCTTGCACATTGCGATTTATTGAATGTCTAAACTGAAAGCAAAGGGCTTCGGGTAAACATGGTAAAGAATAAGGCTTGTTGTACACTGCGAATTAGGAAATAGTGTATGAATTATTGGTTGCCTTTAAATTCTAAGCAAAATAACCTATATGATAATGTAGCAAAAATTAATTGATTGCCTATTTTAAGCGTCTCGCTGAGAAAAGCTAAAGCTTCTTTGCCTTTGAAGATCCACATTCAGTATTATTAGGGATAATTTATGGATTTCATTACCTGTATTTACCTCATAAATGAGCATTTTGTATTCATATTTATGTAATGTATTATGTCGGCGAATATTTATCTGCTGCATTTGCATAAATACTCACTTACCTCATGAATTACTTAAACAGAGTTGGCCTTTTTTTTTTTAGGGCTTAGCATAAACATATTCACCGTGCATTTCAGTAGGAAAATCTTTCAAAAAAAAAAACCAACGCTCGGAATCAGGAGTGTCAATAAAGGTAGTCAGGGGCTCAGAAGATCAGGGTACTCACTGCGTTAAAACTCGCTATCATTGTCTGTACGATCCCACACAATGCCAAACTCCTCATGTGAGGGCCTTGCATTCACTAAATTCCCCTTATAACTCTCCATTATGCAATAATAAAATCATACCTGTCTCACGGGAAAGGGAGGGGGAAAATACACATTTCTTAAAAAAAAAAAAAGTCACTATACATATTGATTGTCTAGACCTCAAACTCCGCCCCCCCGCTGTTGCTGAACTACAAATCCCATGATTCTCTGGCTATCTATGTAATTCAAAGAATCATGGGAGTTGTAGTTCAGCAACATCTGGAGGGCCGCAGTTTGAGGACCCCTGGTCTAGACTCTGAATTACAGTGAATTGAAATCTGAATGGAAAAAGTTCTCCAATTTGTGTGCAATCACAGTTTGTCTTTTTTATAATTCAACAGGTAAGAGTCTCCTGTGACAAACCTTTTTGGAGTTCAAAACAGAGGATTACGAAGCATGTGCTAAAATAGTCAGGGTCCCCATCAGGGGGTACAGCCAGCAGAGTCATATGGGGCCCGGGCCCTATGCCCTCAATGTGCACATATATATAGCGAGTATCATTATATACAGATACACGTGCGGGCCCCTCATACATGATTTGTGCTGCTAACTCTTACTGCACCTTACTTACCTATTCTGGAGGATATTATTACACGCAGGTTTAGCGGTTTATAGTTCCTGCACTTTGTACAGCACTGAGAATTCTGTCTGACCTGTTAAAGAGCGCTGGTGGTACAGCCCTTCACTTTCAAGGAAAGGATAGACCCTATACAACTTATTGGGGTCTCGGCATTTATTTTCAATACCCTTTTGCTACTTCTTGGGGCAACTTAAATTATTTTCTGTGATTATTTTTTACGCTAGATTTTATTTAGTGTTTATTGAATTGGTAGGGGATTTGGTTTAATATATGCACTTTTTGTTTATTTGTAACTTATGTTTGTTACCACTGTGTTATATATACTGTTTTGTTTCATATTTTTATATTTTACAATGTAACATAGTTTATGTTACATTGTAACTTGACGCAGTACGTTGTGCTAGTCCTCTTATTTGTTTTTTATTCTTTTGATTTTGTTTGTTTCAATTGCACAATAGCAGTATCTCTTGTTTAACTATAATTTTTTTCTTTGTTTTATTATAATAATTTTTTTATATTATATTATATTTCTTGCATTTTATGATACATACACCCTCTTCTACCTGTTGGTATAATTGTTACTTATTTGTGTTGATATACATAAACCTTAAAACATGTCAGCAAGCTGAAAGGAATACTCCAAGCACCATAACCACTACAACACACTGTAGTGTTAAAGAGCCAGGAGTACCCTCCCACTGTATGTAATATAACTATTTTAGAAAGTTTTTTTTTTTTACCTGCGGTCTGCCGGGCGCTGTTCCCCACCTCCACTACTTTCCATAGAAACCTATAAGCTCTCTAAACTAAGTCGTGTTGTGCAGGGTTAAGCTTATACTCCATTGTACAGCGTTACAGAATCTGTTGGCGCTTTATAAATAATAAATAATATTCTAAGAGAGATCAGCTGATAGTCCTACTGCTGGGTCTAGCTCAGAAGAACTAAGGAAGCTCCAAAGCAGGCACTTCAAACTTTCTGTTGGAAGTAGGGAAAGTGTGTGTGTATGTGGGGGGGGGGGGGGGGAGGGTGGCCCCCCCAGATACCATTGTAAATCGGCTTGACTACTTACATTGGGGGGTGCCGGGCACCATAACCACTTCAGAGCACTGCGTGCTATGTTCCTTGGAGTGTGGAGTGTATATTCAATAAAGCTGCAGTGAGCTCAAACAAGGAATATAATTGATACATTTAGTGTTGCCAAACCTCAGAGAGGGATTTTTTTGCCACCGATTAGTGGTACTAGTCTGCAAGCTGTAATTGTCTGCTTGTTTTTTCTAAGGCTGTTTTCAAAGCATGGAAAATTCCTTATCACCGTAGGCTGAATAACATTACGGGCCAAAAGAATACGGGTAGGCTTTAGTGCTTACAGTGTATGGAGAGTTCTGACTCATCCCAAATACTTGTAAACAGCCACAAAGCTGTTAAACATTTCTTTCTTTCTTTCTGATCCTTGTTAAATTTCATAATCGCAATGGAAAAAAACCCTGTCAAATATATTCTCCACTTGGACAATGGAAAAATAGTTTTGCCGGTGGCAAAGCATCATGGGATTTGTAGTTCCATAATTGCTGGGGAATCGACATTTCAGCCATCCCTGCCCCTAGACATTTAACTATTCTTTAGCTAGCATGCTCCTGAACTTGTTAATCTTTAGAATGCCAGAGTGATGTACAGCAAGCTCACTATTCTGGAGCTTCAAAGGTTAACTGCCTTCTCACTGTTAGGAGATTCTCACTAGCAGAAAATGAATTAAAGGAACACTATAGTGTCAGAAATTTAATCATGTAACCCTGACACTATAGTGTTTAACTGATTATTTAGGTCCCCGCCCCACTTAGATCACAAGGGAAAGGTGTTTTTACTCATCTTTACTCCCATGCCACGCTAGTCTTCCCGTGGCTGGCCGCGCCTCCATGACTGAGATTACCAATTTTGATGATCTCAGCCAATCCAACGCTTTCCCATAGGAAAGTATTGGGAGGCTATTGCGCATGCGCAGCAAAACAGCACATTGACGCGATCAGCATCTCCTCATAGTGTTGCATTGAATCAATGTATCTCTATGGGGAACGTTCAGCGCCTCCATCCACTGTGCAGCACTGACACGGGTAGCACCTCTAGTGGCCGTGTGAGTGACTGTCACTGGAGGTGTTACTAAGCAGCAATGTAAACACTACATTTTCTCTGCAGTTCGGTTTTGTTGGTTGCCTATCTGTGTGCTTTCACTGTTGTTGTTATCACAATTGCAGAAGGAGCCTTGCCAACAAAGGATTAACACGACAAGTCACTACGTTTCGTGTCTGTCCCTGAGACGAAAGGAGAGGATGAGCTCTTGGCTGTTGAATGTAGAAACTGCCTGCTGACTACCAGCTGGTGGAATATTCATGAATGCCGGCACATTATGTTTAATTTAATAAAACTACGGCCTACACTCTTTTCCAATATTCGTGTGTCTGGAGTGTTATTTGGGTTGGGATTTCTAATTTGGTTTAGGGGTATTACAGCAGTCGTGCCCATAGGAGAGATCTAGATAATTTCCTTTATTCGTTGCATACGTACACCAATATTATTTTCTACCTTGACATCAAGCACCCGTAACCTTTATAGTCTACATATCAAAAATGCACAAATGTGTGTTTCACATACAGTAATGTTCTCGAATATTTGCCTCTATATGGGAAATTCTAAATACTTTGTTCTCAAAATACAAGAAATATCTGGACCCATTCTGCCATATTAAGCAAGAACTTTTGTTTCCCGTGTTTAAGTATTTTTCAGGGTAAATTGTTCTAGATCCACCTGTATCTCCAAAGCATGTGTGTCCACAAAATATTAAACCGTCTATTAAACATTAGCAGTGAGCAACCCTTCTGTTATTTATAGTTGGCTAATGTAGATCCCTGACTAGCTCTTAATGCAGCTCACCTTCGATAACAAATGGAACGCTCAACAAGACCTCAGCACAGAGAAAAATGAGCCTCACTGATCTACTTGTTTAACGTTTGTGTGGGAGATAACTGTTTCTAACACGAAAGACAAATGTGGAAATATAGAAACTGACAAGGATTTTGAATCCCCACACAATGAGCTTAAGCAGAAGATCTTAAAACGTTCTCCTGCAACTTCATTAATACTTCTGGATGTGAAAAGCTATCAGCTGCTGTCTGCAACACTAACTCAAGCAAAGATGAGAGAGCCTTTGATCAAGTCTTAAAGGTGGATTCAAGGCCTGACAATTCACTGACAAGGATTTCAGTTTTAGAGTTTTTATTTTATTTTATGTTTTATGAACAGAAGTGGTTTACAAATGAGTACATTGTCATGCATAAAGCTGGGCAAAGATGTGCTTCTTGTCTCTGCAAAATATAAATCGCACATTAATAAAGAAAATATAACCGTTATTGTTGGTTTATTCAATGAACAGTAATAATGAAAAAAAACAAAGAACAATATAGACGTATATCCCAGTTGTGGGGAGGAATATATTCGCTAACAGAACACCTTTCTGTATAATTGTCGTTTGTTAGGGTGTAGGACTAGATTGCTCAAGGTTGCCAATCCTGGTGTAGGACGTATTTCTGTCCGTGGATGAATGGATCCTTTCCACTCTCTTGTAGAGCTTCAGCATTAACCCCTTAAGGATGGAGGAAATTGTCCAAGTTTTCAAACCAATACAAGACCTAGAATTTGAGCGTTATGTTGTTCAATCGTAATTAACCTTTTATATTACATGCACCCACACTTAGTATATATCATGATAATTTTGTTCCGGAAAAATTGGGCTTTCATTTTACATCAAATATTTATATATGAAACAGAATTTAAAATGAATAAAATCTACCAAAATTGTGTGAAATGAAGGCATCTTGTTACTTTCCAACGCAACATCTGGTATTTTAACTGTGAATGTCATAATACTGTTAGCGTTTACTAGTTATCACATAAATGTGTTCAGTGATGTCTTACAAGTACAACTATCCCTCCATGTACAGGTTTTATGGTTTTGGTTTTTTTTGAAAGTTAAAGGGCTTTCCCATTTTTAGTTTATACACATTGAAATTTCCTTTTAGAGATATTTATACAATTTATGTTTTAAATTGTAGGATTCTGTTGATTGTCTATAAAGGAAAATGCTGATAAGGACTTTTTTTGCAATCCAAATATATGAGGATGTTGAAGTGGAACGCATGACATATCTTCAACCTATCGTTCCTTTAAGTTTTCTTGTAATTGTCCCATTTATAGTTAAATCCCCCCACTCATAATATTGTAAAGCGCTATGGAAACTGTTGGCGCTATATAAATGGCAATAATAATAATAATATTAATAACGCTGCGTTTCACAGAGCTTAATAATGTATACCAGAAAATGTAACCTAACGGCCACAAGGACGGCCCTCCTTACGGATGATCACGCTCTGCGTCCTGACATATGGGAGACATGTCAGTGACGTATGCTGGAACGCATGATGCACTCCGAGAATGAATAGGAACATCAGAGGAACACAACCCACCGGAAATGATGAACCAGAAGTAAGTGGAAAGAGGGTCATTTAAAGAGAGGGAGACCCGGAACAAGAATACAGCCAACGGAAAAAGAATCCAGCCCTTTATTGGGCAAAACGCTTTTGGAATATTGAACTTATTATTGGACTTATACTGAATATAATACTCTTGACCATTTGGTATTTATGCACTTTTTAATAAAAAAAAATATTTTTGGGATTGTATTTACTTTTATCTACATTGAATAAAGGATCCTTCGGACAAGGCCCTTGTGTGCTCTTTGTGTCCCACTGATAGGACCACTGAAAGGACCACAAGCATAGAACCAGCAAGATAAGGAGTTGGACATCCTGCTAACTATCCATCTGCGCTTACCATTTGAGCTTCCAAGATATACATTTTGCTAGCAATCTTGCTAAAACAATGTACAGAAAGACGTAACTGATGTGATTCTGACAGTAATACACACACATATATGCATTTTGTTTTATAGTTGTGCAAATGCACACATTCACCATTTCAGTCCCATTACCAAACTTTCCTTAATATGTGAAGGTAGTTGAATGGAAACTTTGATTATATGGTTAAAATAAATTTGCTCTTTTGTTTATTTTGAAACCCTATGAGTGCTTTCTTTCGTTGCATTAATAGTTTTCAATTTTAAGTTATCTTTTCCACCTCTATATCAGCACACTCTGCTGGCGCGACTTATTATTGGGCTGGTATAGAGTTTTTTCCAGGGCTGCGTTTAGTTCCCAGTCCGGCCCTGTGGGGGACTCCTGGGAACTGAATCGGTATGTCGGGACAGGACCCCGAAATCTGGACTTGTGGTGGACCTGAGATAAAGTAAGCTGATTATTCGTATATAGAATATACAGGAGCAATAACAATCAATAACGAGAGGAATAGCTAAGAAACATGCATCGCTGAAGTTTAAGTTTGATCATGAAAAATCTAAGCCCTTTATGAATACAGCATATTGCATTTCCTGATTCTAATCACACATTGATTAATCACCAGCTTTTTAACTGCATAGTTGAGATGTCAGTGTCTTGGTTCCATAATTTCATTTTCCATATTCCTCTCATACCGATACCCTCCTGCACCCCAGTTATATTAGCTCTCTCCAAATAACAGCCCTTTACACCAATTGGGCACTAACTCTTTCTGTATTTTCCATGATTCCACTTACTCTATAATTTAAAGGAACACTGTAGGCGTCAGGAACACAAACATGTATTCCTGACCCTATAGTGTTAAAACCACCATCTAGCCCCCCTAAACCCCTCATGCCTCCCTAAATATAGAAATCTTACTGTATTCAAGCCTGAAGCTGTAACTCTGCATGCTGTTAGATTCAGAAAAACAAGCAGTCTGCTGACATCATTAGAAGTGGTGGCCTGATCCAATCACAGTGCTTCCCCATAGGATTGGCTGAGGCTGACAAAGAGGCAGATCAGGGGCAGATAGAGATGAATTGAATCAATGGATCTCTATGAATAAAGTTCAGTGTCTGCATACAGAGGGAGGAGACACTGAATGTCTGGATGCATTTTAGGCAGCCATGACCCAGGAGGGATCTCTAACAGCCATCTGAGGAGTGGCCAGTGAAGTTATCACTAGGCTGTAATGTAAACACTGCATTTTCTCTGAAAAGACCGTGTTTACAGCAAAAAGCCTAAAGGTAATGATTCTACTCAGCAGAACAAATTCAATAAGCTGTAGTTGTTCTGGTGACTATAGAGTCCCTTTAATATGTATTTGCATTGCAGTTATCCTTATTGGTATTGTTGCATTCTGTTTAACCAAATGTTTTACAAATATTTATATGCATAAAGAACATTAAAAAAAATAGATTCGACACATTTATCCAAGTATTGAGAAAAGTGGATTACACACATTGAATAAAGATAAAGACCGTTGACTGTAAACCATTACCCAAGCTAATGTAAATATTTTTCTTGAAGGAGACTTTTTTTAAAATTTATGTCTACATGTTACGTTATTTTAAGCAAGATAAATCACTTATTAATTTACACTGCGAACATATTTTTTTAGTGTAGTAAGAATTAGCATAAATGTCACACGTTTGATCCGACCAGACAAGCAAGTCGTATCAAGTTCCCGGCTTTTTCCAAAACAACTTAATTATCAAGTTGAAACATGCCACTCGGAGAGACCCTGTAGTATTTTGTTCGGTTGCGATAATTCTCTTGTTATGTGCTATCGTAATTGTTAATGCCCGTCTAATAAAAACATGGCATTGCATAATACCTTCTTATAATATTTGTTTTTGTTTTTAAATTAATGCTGATGGAAGTAATTCCAATCTAAGTACTGCGTCAATAGTCGAGTTTCGTGTGACTGGTACAAAGGAATTTTTAAACAGAATATATGAAATCAAATGAGAATTTGACTGCGTAATGAGTATGGCAGTAAAGACAGTAAAACAATTTTGATGACGTAAGGCACCTCTCTCACATTAAAGGGACACTATAGTCACCAGAACAACTACAGCTAATTGAATTTGTTCTGGTGAGTAGAATCATTACATTCAGGCATTTTGCTGTAAACACTATCTTTTCAGAGAAAATTCAGTGTTTACATTACAGCCTAGTGATAACTTCACTGGCCACTCCTGTTAGAGATCCTTCCTGGGTCATGACTGCCTAAAATGCATCCAAACATTCAGTGTCTCCTCCCTCTGCATGCAGACACTGAACTTTTCTTATAGAGATTCAATTAATCGCTATGAGGATATGCTGATTGGCCAGGGCTGTGTTTTAACCATGCTGGCTCTGCCCCTAATCTGCCTCTTTGTCAGTCTCAGCCAATCCTATGGGAAAGCACTGTGATTGCATCAGTCTACCACTTCTGCTGATGTCAGCAGGCAGTGGGCAGGTCTAAAGGAAACAGTGACAATGCAAGCAGCTCCAGACTTGAAAACAAGTAAGATTTCTATATTTAGGGAGGCATGAGGGGACCAGGGTGGCAAGATGGTGGTTTTAACCCTATAGGGTCAGGAATACATGTTTGTGTTCCTGACCCTATAGTGCTCCTTAACTTTGTAGAAAGGTAATAGTGCAGGGATGCCCAAAAGGTAAATCCATAGGTGTTGTAAAACGACAATGCCCATGATGCTTTGCATGCCTTTAGAATGCTTTTAGAATCAAAAGGCATCATGGGAGTTGTAGTTTTAAAACATCTAAGATCTACCTTTTCGTCACCCCAGTAATAGTGCATATTTAAGAGACCCTGTTCCTAGTGGTAGTTTTACAATATATCTGGTGTTACTCATTGATGCTGTAAAAAGCTGACACAAGCTCCTTTCAGTGCAAATATATTTAAGGAACATTGCAGACTCCATAACCGCTATAGCATGCTGTAGTGGTTATGGTACCAGGAGTGCGCCTCTAATGTAAGTAGTGAAGCTGTTTACTTCATTCGACTTATTAACGGGGGTCCGCCAGGCATCACTCCCTTTTCTCCCTATTGCTGGAAGTACATGCATAGTCCATGCAGCTTAGTTCAGGAGAGCTAATGAAAGCTCCTAACAGGAGCTTCTCGCTCTCTGGAGTGGAAGAAAATCAAAGTAAACCCCAGGAAAGAAATCAATCCACTCTCAAGCGGATTGACTACTTACACTGTGCTGGAGGGGAAGGGGGGCAGCAGGGCACTCATGGTGGCCCCATCACCACTACACAATGCTGTAGTAGTTATGGTATTTAGTATAACTAACTAGTTAATTATTTCCTTTATTTGTCTTGCCAGTGTGCTCCTGTAAACAAACACTAGGGACAGGATAAAGTTGTTTTTTTCTTTCCTTTAGCCTGCATAGCAAACAATATCACGCTCAATGAAATCCACTTTTGCGACCATATTTACATTGTTCTTTATAGCTGCCAAATTAAGATAATGCAATAAAACAAAGCTGCAAAGGTCTTTGCAAACAACTATATGAGGCTAATTAAAACTATTCATAATATATATATTTTAATTATTAACTAAGTTTTATGATGTGCTTTAGTTTTCTAATTTAATAAACGTGTTTGTTTAAATTATTGATTTTCTTTCGTATCATACACATTATTTCGTGCAGAGATTTATAATCCTGAAGTTGGGGAATTTCCTACAGATAACATTTGCAGAGCTTATATCACATATATGGCTGAGTGGACGTGACAGATTTAGAACCCGCAAGTAACTACATACCATGTTTATCAAAGATCTCCTACATGGTTTTCTTTTTAAACTAAAGTGAGAATTGTTGGGATTTCAATGTGAATTTCAAATTTAAGGCAAAAGTAACTGAATTGGAACTGCTTCAAGTTCAGCAACTTTGGCCATAAATTTTATATTTAACTTTGAATTCACTCTGAATTCTGACAATTCTCACTTTAATAGTTCCCTGCAAGAGTGTTGCGGGCTCAGTGTGTGAAAATAGAGAGGCAAGGCTATTAGCAAGAGAAATGATGGCATAAATAAGAAGAGGAAACATAATGGCTATTATAAACTGTTTATAGTAGCCTCAGCTCTCCACAAAGTTAAAGGGACACTGTAGTCCCCAAAACAACTTTAGCTTAATGAAGCACTTTTGGTGTATAGATCATGCCCCATGCAGTCTAACTGCTCAATTCTCTGTAATTTAGGAGTTAAACCACTTTGTTTATGAACCCTAGTCACACCTCCCTGCATGTGACTTGCACCGCCTTCATAAACACTTCCTGTAAAGAGTAATCTAATGTTTATCCTTCCTTTATTGCAAGTTTTGTTTAATTTAGGTTTTATTATCCGCTGCTATGTTAAAAGCTTGCTAGACCCTGCAAGAGCCTCCTGTATGTGATTAAAGTTAAATTTATAGAGAAAGAGATACAATTGTTTAAGGTAAATTACATTGATTGAAAGTGAAAACTGTTTTTTTCATGCAGACTATGACAATCAGAGCCAGGGGACGTGTGGTAATGGTTGTATAAACAGAAACAAAGTGATTTAACTCCTAAATGGCAGTGAATTGAGCAGTGAAACCTGAGAGGCATGATATATACACTAAAACTGCTGCATTAAGCTAAAGTTGTTTAGGTGACTATAGTGTCCCTTGCAGCTGTAATCTCTGGTGCCTTGCAATACAATCTCTGGAGTTCTGTTATACATTCACGCCTAATGCACATTGCTTTGAATTTGATTGGTCTTGAACTCACACATAATTGTTTAATTGTTGTGGAGTTTTGTGATACACTCACACAGTTATCATGGTGTTTTGCGTATTTCACTCATACAGGACAGCAAGCTAAGATCTTAGAAAAATATTATGCAAGGATTGAGAACTGGTTCGGGGGGTTTGGTTCTAAAGGTTGACACTTTTGAAGCAAGCACTAATGAAATGCATAGATCAAAACTGATATTCTTCAAAGTAATATAAAAATCCCTCCCGTATATATGCCATACAACTAATTTAAAAAAATAAACTTTTTACTTACCTGTTTACCTGCCCTCTTCCCACAATGTCATGGAACAGTATGGCCTTCTCTGGTGTGGTCCAAATTCATAGAGAAGCATTGGAAACCTGATGGGCATGCGCGATGGATACTGTGCAAGCATCCAAGCTTCCCCATTGGAAAGCATTGAATCCATGCTTCCTTATTTGGGGTGCAACCTCATATTACTATGTCTTACATGGCCGTTACAGTGGAAGTGACTCCGGTGGCTGTCAGTTAACAGCACAGGAGGTGTGTTTAACCCTTCAAGATTAACCTTGTCATTTCTACAAAACAACAATGTTTTACCTTGAATGGTTAGAATGACAGGACCACTGCACCCGGACCACTTCATTGAGATAAAGTGGCCTGGATGACTTTGGTGGTCCCTTTAAGTGCACCTTGATGATCTTAGTAAAACAGGTTACTCTAAAAACCTTCCTTATTCTTTGCAAAACATTATTCTGTTCAAGAAGGATCAAAGCACACTGTATACAACTGTTTCTGCAGCCTAGCTATCAACTTCAACTCTAAATGTAGCAACAAGCTCTTTCGTATTTTGTTAACTAGTGTTTTACTTTAATTCAATGAGGCTGTCCCATGTTGAACAGATTCAGGATATTTGCCCCCACGTGAAGACAGCACATTTTCCAGTCCAGGCATTTTTTCCCTGGGACAAGCTTTTTCCGACAATGTCAATTCCCTTTAAAGTCAATGATTTCTAATGATCGCATGGGTACTCCGTATTAGATAAGGTAAAGGTTCAACGTTTAAATGTGTATGTACGCCGTGTCATTTAAGATTCAACTATTAACTAATGCGTAACTTGATCCATCCAATTTCTATTGAAAGCTGATTGAATTTGGACATTTATTAAGTAGGGTTGAACGTAACCCGCAATATAGTTAATGGAGAATATTGGATTGCAGAATTTGTTATTTTAGAAAATGACAATACAATAATTAAAATGTGGGAGAACATGACATTTTTACAAACATGTTGGATGAAGTAATTTATCATCCCACAAATGTGATGAACCTTAAAGTGGTTTAAGGGGAGATCCTATTTATTGATCATATAATAAAAGAACTCTAGCATAAGAAAATGAATTTTACCGATGTAAAAGCCCAGACGTTCAACTTAAATAACTAAATGTATTTTCTCATGAAAGCAAAGCTCTTAAAGTGGACCTGTCATGTTCCCTAAATGGGTACTTAGGGCTGTTATCCATCTTTACCTGATTTGCATAATTATTCATGTTCATTAATTTATTCCGGCCCTTTCTTGGAAGCTGTTATTTCCTGACCCCCTTCAGAAACAAAAGTGAGAACACAATCAACAACCTCAGATTAGGTGCATTAATAACTATAAGGTATTTTGTACAGGAGGCACAGAAAGGCATAAGCTGGAGTTTTGAAGAGGTGCGTATGAACAATAGTATCTGCAAAATTGGATTATTTCAAAAAATGAATATGGCAGAAATCACATGTATGAACAATACACATTTTTTATTTTTACTACACATTAATAACACAAACTGGTTTATTCACGAATGTTATGATATATGTGTTACCGTGGTATGTGTTTTAATTACAGCTGTAATAAGATCATTTATTTCTGTGTGCCATGTTTCACTCTTGTATGTAATAGTTTAAAGTAATCAGTACCTGTTCGAAATTACATTTGGGTGACTGTGGGGAGTTATGGGTAAAGAGCAAAGTTCAATAATAAATCAGTTATCATTTTGGGTTAATCGAGAAACTTTTGCATCACTATCTTGCATGTTAGTGTTTTTTCAATATCCCAATAGGAGAAGAACTGTGTTGCCTTCACAAGAGGTTCAATGGAAACGTACAAGTACTTGTATGGCTTCTAATTTGAGAGACACGATGGAGATGGGATGCTCTATTATGAGCAATTATAGCAGTTTTTGAAAAAAATGATAAACCTGACATCATGCAAAATGTATAATGTATGATACGATGTTGGATGCAGATGTGCACCATGACAATTTAAATGGCCGGTCTAAGCCCCGTAGACTGAGATTACGCAGGATAAAAACAAGTTTTTGAGGATCAACAGTGTTGAATGAAGTGGTTTTGGTTCATAGATCATGCCTTGCAGTCTCACTGCATAATTTTCATTTGTTTAGGTTTTAGTAGAACGCTCCCACCCACATAACAACTTAGATTAACTGAATTTGCTATGGGGACAAGAGTGTCATCTTACCTTCAGAGTTGAAACCATTTTACAGTCTATCTCTGGGCTGGCTGCCCATTGAAGGAAATATTATATACTGTTTAATTCAATGTGCGGCCGTTGATAGGATGAGAGTGTCAGCTGATGCCCTCAGCCTATCACCAGCCACCCGGGTAAATCTTTCTTATAAGCCTTGTCGTTTGCACTTGGCAGCCTGCATAGAAAAAAGCATAGAGAGATGAAGGAATTCAACTAATTACTAAAATGAGAATTGCCTTGAATTCAAAGTGAATTTTAAAATGTACTTCAAAATAGCTTTATTAGAAAAATTGGAAATCCACGTCAAGTATCCCTTTAGTGAATAATCATATCGGTTTCAATTTCTGCTCCTCAGTTACAGAGTGTGCCTTGGATGTGCCTCGACTGAACTAGACTGTGATGTCATTTGCTTTATCTTTAATATATAGATATAAAATAGAGCATCTCATGAAAATGATTAACACAACCTTTATGTGATTTTCAGTGTTTTATTCGGTGGCATAAGATCCAGATAATATTCAGCTCCCCTTTTAATAAACCCTGATTTTGATTGATTTCTATTGATTGTTGTCGTCATTTTTACCATTTCATATGATGCTCTTCTTTCAGTAATTTCCACATACAGGTGGTCCTCATTTTACGACCTACCTGTTTTACGATGACTCGCACTTACGACCAGCTCTCTTTGTCCTCCGGGAGGCATAACCACCTAGCAAAGCTAGTGGGTATGCGGCAGCCTCCCGGAGTCATATGCCAGAGCTGAAAAGGCCTGCGCTGTGCATCTGCACAGCAACAGCCTTTCAGCCAATCAGGCAATCAGGAGAGCTGTGCTGAGAGCGGGAATCCTGATTGCCTCAGATTTTTAAAATAACATAATTGATGGAGGACTCTATTTCTGATTTAGATTACAGATTTAGTGGATGCCTCTCTTAAAGGCAGCCCCATCAATGTTAGAAAGCTCCATAAGAGAGCTTTCCTTGCCAGGGATCTATCCTCTTCATCTTCTGAGGAGGATTTGGTCCCAGTTTTAAGTAAAAAGAATAAAGGAAGGCGGCTGGTCTATTCCGCCAGTTCCTCGTCTGAGGAAAACTTCTCTGCTCCTCCTTCCCCTCATACTCGTTTGAGAAATAGACTGGGAATCTGAGTAAGTGGTACATTCAGCAGCTGCCACTGAGCGAGGGAAGCTAAGCAATGTTCAGATGGCCAGAGTAAGTCTCCTAGGAAAGACTCTCCCATCAAAATTATTTCACTCCAGATGGGCTATGGAGCACGATTCTGAGGTTAGAGATTTCACTAAACTAGCCTTCAGATCCCCCTTGGTTAAGGAGGATGACCTTCTCCCCAGGAACCACATTGGTATCCCGGACATTCAGGCTTTAGTGGCCCCAGAGGTAGATCCTGCTCTGTTATCTATCATAGGGAGCAGCGTATCCTCTGATCCCACAGGCCAGACTTTTCGCAATATACAGTTCAAAATTGCTGATGCTGTGAGCCCACTATTACTGATGCTGGATAAGGCAGAAAAAGAAGGCAATGCTCAGAAACCTTCCGCTTCATCTCTGTTGGCATCTAAGATGGCTCTTTTAAAAGCGTCTGGCAGGGCAGTGCTAATTATTGGCCAATCCTTTAATTACATATCAAACATCCGCAGATCCCGCTGGCTCCATGCAGCAGGTCTGTCTAACCTAGCCCCCAAATCGCATGAGTTCCCAAATTTGGAGGATTCTTACCTATTCGGTCCCTCGTTCATTCAGGAGCTTAAAGGCCGTTGCAAAGCAAGGAGATCCTTTTCATAACTCAAGAAGTCCGTCCCTGGCTACAAAGAGCCCTTTCGGACAGAGGGTCGCCCCTATAGGGCTGCAGGAGCGTCCCGAGAAGCCTCTCACCAGGCCTGGTACCGCCACTACAGTGGAAGACACAAGCTCCCGGGTGGTGGCAGAGGAGCGCATTCCAGAGACGGTTGTCAGGGTACCTGAGGCCTCTACCTCTAAGGGAGGTAGAGACTTGGTGGTGTATCCGTCCAGGCGAGCTGTTTCCTCCGTTCCTCGCGGTTCATCCAGTCACTTAAACACCGGCCGCGAGGAATCCACGTCCTTTTCTAGCAGGACGCTCAATACGTGACGTCATGACGCTAGCACGAGCAATCTGTCACTCAAGTGTCCGATATCCAATCGGTACTTGTCAGAGGCGTGATTTCCATCCAGAGCCAGGGTATTTAAGCTTACTCCTTACTTCTGCTCATTGCCCTGTCGTGGTTCTAGCTTGTCTAGTCACTCAGTGCTCTGGTATTCTAGTTTGCTCTATTGGTTTTGACTCGGCTCGTTGTACTACCCTGTTTCTCTGTTATCCCTTGACCCGGCTTGTCTCTCGCTTATCTGTCTTCTCGTTCCCTCGACCTCGGCTTGCCTCTGACTATTCTTTACTCTCGGTACGTTAGTCCGGCCATTCTAAGGCCCGGTATACGTACTTTTCCACTCTTTGTACTCTGCGTGTTGGATCCCTGTCCCGATCCTGACATTACGACAGGGCCAATGGATCCTGCAGGTACAAACAGTCAGCTTGGTTCTTCGGATCCCAGGTTTGACGCCATGGAACATAGGATGGATCAGATGGCTTTGGCACTACAGGCACTTTTGTCTCGTGCTAGTAATCCACCTGAGGAGACACGTACTCCTTCTATCTCTCCTGCTGTCTCAGGTCTAGAGGTAGCCACTGTAGGTGCTTCTTCCCGTATTACCCCACCAGTACGTTATGGCGGGTCACCGGAGAAGTGTCGTGGCTTTCTAAACCAAATTAGCATCCATTTCGAACTACAACCCCGCTCCTATCCTACAGATAGAGCAAAGGTTGGATTTATTATTACTCTGCTCATTGAAAAAGCTTTGAGATGGGCCAATCCTTTATGGGAGAATGATAATCCACTCGTCTATAATTATAATGCCTTTGTAGCTGCGTTTAGAAGAACTTTTGACCCTCCTGGCAGAAAGGTCAATGCAGCTAGATTAATGTTGCGCCTTAAACAGGATAATCGAACACTTGTGGATTATGCACTAGAGTTCAGATCCTTGGCGGCAGAAGTTAAGTGGAACGAACAGGCTTATATAGATGTGTTTCTGAATGGGTTATCAGATGTAATTCTTGACGAGGTCGCTACTAGAGAACTCCCTGAAAATTTGGAGGATTTAATTTCTTTTATATCTCGTATTGATGAACGCTTAAGAGAGAGGCAGAACACTCGAGATAGGACCCGTAGACCCTCCTTTAAACTAGCGCCTACCTTTCAAATCTCTGAGTTCGAAGACTTACGTATTCCTGAACCTATGCAGATAGGCAGTACTCATCTCACTGAAAGGGAGAGACAGTACAGGAGAAGGGAGGGTTTATGTATGTATTGTGGAGTCAGGGGTCATTTACGCCTAAATTGTCCCAATCGTTCGGGAAACGCTCGCACCTAAGTTCCTCTAGAGGACAGGCCTTGGGTGTTTCTACTTTGTCCTCTATTCACAACTACAAGGAGCTCAGGCTTGTGTTACCCGTTTCTTTAAAGTGGGAGAAGGGAGTAGTTAAGACTATGGCACTAATCGATTCTGGAGCTGCTGAGAGCTTTATAGATCAGGGTTTTGCTGCCAAGCATGCTATTCCATCCCAGTTAAAAGAGACACCTCTGGCTGTTGAGGCCATCGATGGTAGACCGTTACTTGAGCCTGTTATTTTTCATGAGACCATACCGATTAACTTGACTGTTGGCATCCTGCATAAAGAGGATATATCCTTGATGCTCATTTCTTCTCCGTCTATTCCCATAGTTCTGGGGTACTCCTGGCTGAGGAGACACAACCCTATTATTAATTGGGAATCAGGGGAGATAGTTTCATGGGGAGAGAATTGTCAAGAAAAATGCTTGCGGAAGGTCTTACCTCTTGGATTAACTAATACATCGAATACCTCTGACAATCCTACAGAGACACAAATTCCGCCTCAGTATCTAGATTTAAAGGCAGTATTTGACAAAAAGAAAGCCGATACCTTACCCCCACACAGGTCCTTTGATTGCAAAATTAACCTACTCCCTGGTACCATGCCTCCCAGAGGTCATGTATACCCATTATCTATAAAGGAGAACTCAGTCCTAGAGGAATATATTCACGAGAATTTAGACAAGGGATTCATCAGGAGGTCCTCCTCCCCTGCCGGGGCTGGATTTTTTTTTGTTAAAAAGAAAGATGGTTCTTTGAGACCTTGTATTGATTATCGAGGCTTGAATAAGATAACCATTAAAAATGCCTACCCGATTCCCTTGATCACCGAACTCTTCGATCGTTTGAAGGGCTCTACTATTTTCACCAAGTTAGACCTCAGAGGGGCATATAACTTGGTGAGAATCCAGCAGGGACATGAGTGGATGACGGCATTCAATACTCGATATGGCCACTATGAATATACTGTCATGCCTTTTGGGTTATGCAATGCGCCAGCAGTATTCCAAGATCTGATTAATGAGGTTCTTAGGGAATTTCAGCAAGAGTGCGTCATTGTATACCTAGATGATATACTCATTCATTCTAGTGACATTGAAATTCATCACAAACAAGTCAGGAGGGTTTTGCACAAGCTTCTCCAGCATGGCTTGTACTGCAAGTTGGAGAAATGTAGCTTTGATCAAACCCAGGTAACCTTTCTCGGCTATGTGATCTCTGAGGAGGGATTTAAGATGGATCCGGATAAGCTCCAATCCATTCTAGAGTGGCCTTTACCCACAGGTCTTAAAGCCATACAGAGATTTATTGGTTTTTCCAATTATTATAGGCGCTTTATTAAGGGCTATTCTTCCATTATTGCACCTATCACTAACATGACCAAACAGGGGGCTGACACTAAGAATTGGACTACTGAAGCTCTCCTTGCGTTCAAGACTCTCAAGGAGCTTTTCGCTTCCGCTCCAATTTTAGTTCACCCTGACACTTCTCTGCCATTTTTGCTCGAGGTAGACGCATCAGAGACTGGTTTAGGTGCTGTTCTATCTCAAAGGTTGGGTGTTGATAAGCCATTACATCCATGTGGATTTTTCTCTAAAAAATTGACCGGTACTGAAAGCAGGTATGACATTGGTGACAGAGAATTACTAGCGGTTATCAAGGCTTTGAAAGAATGGAGACATTTATTGGAAGGTACATTACATCCTGTTACCATCCTGACAGACCACAAAAACTTGTCCTATATCGGAGAGGCCAAGCGTCTGTCCTCCAGGCAGGCTCGTTGGTCGTTGTTTCTTACCCATTTCAATTACGTTCTGACTTACAGACCTGGGTCAAAGAATTCTAAAGCCGATGCGCTATCTCGCCAATATGAACCCTCTGCTTCAGTTGAACCACTTTTGTCTTCCATTGTACCCAAATGCAATATTATTGCTAATACCAGTCTCAAAATTCATTCCCCGCTACTTGACCAGATCTTGAAGTCACAACATCTAGCTCCCGGAAACACTCCTGAGGGAAGAAACTTTGTTCCTCCTGAACTTCAACTGGAACTCTTACAGTGTTTTCATGAAAGTAAAATAGCTGGTCATCCTGGTATTCGCAAGACGTACTCTCTGATATCCAAGGATTTCTGGTGGCCTTCTCTTCGTAAGGATATTGAGGAGTTCGTCGCAGCTTGTGAGACTTGTGCCAAGACTAAACTATCTCATGCATCCCCATGTGGCCTGTTACATCCCTTGGACATTCCTGAGAAACCTTGGTCCTGTTTGTCCATTGACTTTATCGTTGATTTGCCTGCTTCCAAAAGACAGACTGTTATCCTCACGGTGGTGGATAGATTTACTAAGATGGCCCATTTCGTGCCTTTACCTAAACTTCCGACTTCTCCTGAATTGGCGGAGATTTTTGCGAGAGAAGTTTTTCGCCTACATGGGATTCCTTCAGAGATTGTTTCTGATAGAGGCTCTCAATTTGTCTCACGTTTCTGGAGATCCTTTTGTTCTCAAATGGGCATCAAATTGAACTTTTCCTCTGCCTATCACCCTCAGTCTAACGGAGCTGCTGAACGTACTAATCAAAAGATCGAACAGTATCTGCGTTGCTTTGTTTCCGAACACCAGGACGATTGGGTCGGCCTGATTCCTTGGGCGGAGTTCGCACACAATAACCTTGTTTGCGATTCAACTCGCTCTAGCCCTTTCTTCATGAACTATGGCTTTCATCCTTCGATTTTTCCTTCGGTTTCCTCTTCTCAGGGGATACCGTCGGTTGATGATCATGTCGCCAACCTGAAGAAACTATGGGATCAGACTCGACAAATTCTATTACATAGTTCCTCGCTGTTCAAGAAACACGCTGACAAACATAGAAGAGCGGCTCCTGTTTTTGTTCCTGGGGATAGGGTATGGTTGAGTACTAAGAATATTCGCCTGAAAGTTCCGTCCATGAAATTTGCTCCTCGCTACATAGGCCCTTACAGGGTTCTCACTCGTATCAATCCGGTTGCGTATCGCCTTGCTCTGCCACCTGCCTTACGCATTCCTAACTCTTTTCATGTCTCCTTGTTGAAACCCCTCATTTGCAACAAATTCTCCTCTAAGGTCTCCTCACCTCGTCCTGTTCAGGTGGAGGGTCGGGAGGAGTACGAGGTCAGCTCCATCATTGACTCCAGAATTTCAAGGGGAAAATTGCAATATCTGGTCAACTGGAGGGGATATGGTCCTGAGGAGAGGAGTTGGGTACCTCAGGAGGACGTCCATGCTTCTCGCCTTCGCAGAGCATTTCACCTTCGCTTCCCATCTCGCCCCGGTTCATTCCGCCCGGTGGGCGTATCTGAGAGGGGGGGTACTGTCAGGGTACCTGAGGCCTCTACCTCTAAGGGAGGTAGAGACTTGGTGGTGTATCCGTCCAGGCGAGCTGTTTCCTCCGTTCCTCGCGGTTCATCCAGTCACTTAAACACCGGCCGCGAGGAATCCACGTCCTTTTCTAGCAGGACGCTCAATACGTGACGTCATGACGCTAGCACGAGCAATCTGTCACTCAAGTGTCCGATATCCAATCGGTACTTGTCAGAGGCGTGATTTCCATCCAGAGCCAGGGTATTTAAGCTTACTCCTTACTTCTGCTCATTGCCCTGTCGTGGTTCTAGCTTGTCTAGTCACTCAGTGCTCTGGTATTCTAGTTTGCTCTATTGGTTTTGACTCGGCTCGTTGTACTACCCTGTTTCTCTGTTATCCCTTGACCCGGCTTGTCTCTCGCTTATCTGTCTTCTCGTTCCCTCGACCTCGGCTTGCCTCTGACTATTCTTTACTCTCGGTACGTTAGTCCGGCCATTCTAAGGCCCGGTATACGTACTTTTCCACTCTTTGTACTCTGCGTGTTGGATCCCTGTCCCGATCCTGACAACGGTTCAGCTTCCTCATATGCCACTAAATTGGAAGGATATTTCCTCAGACAAATGGGTTCTAAAGATTACAACTCCCCCTTTTAAGGTTCCCAGTCCAGAAGTTTGCACCCCACAGAGAGGTGAACCCAGTGCTAGATGCCTCCCTTTCCTTAGCGTTAAGTCAAGGGAAGATAGAGTTGGCAGAGTGTGGCAGTGGACCGTACACATTCTCCAGAATTATGAAATCAGTGATAGCTCATGTCAGACTAAAAGGTTTCATGTGTCTGTACTATCTAGACTACATCCTGCTCATGCACCCAGATGGGGAAGTACTTGCTTCCCTTTTACAAGACCTAGAATTTGTAGTAAATTTACAGAAACCAGTCCTAATTCCCACTCAAAGCATCCTCTTTCTGGGTTTCATACTGAACACCAGGACTATGTCTCTAGGAATCCTTCAAGACAAATGGGACAAATTACTGGTACATCTGAACTCATCTCTCAGGCACCAGAGTTGGTCCTTGAGATACCTAGCAAAGATTATCGGGAAATGAATAGCTTTAACACCAGCATACAACAATTCCCCCTTACTTTGCAGAAGAAGTCAGCTGGTTTTAGGGAAACGACTAAGACAGGGCGGCCATTGGGAATCAAAATTTGTTCTCCCCAAGAAGGTCAGAGAAGAATTGAAGTCCATTCTGGAGTTAGAAATTCCACTTCCTCGTCCCCTGTTAGAGCAGCCTGTGGCAGTCACTCTGACGTCAGATGCCTCAAGTCACGGTCAGGGTGCATTTACAGCCCAGAACGCCATAAGAGGAATTTGGTCAGACCAATTGAGTCACCTCCATATAAACATCTTGGAGTTACGAGCTATAAAATTAGCTCTCCAGGGCCTAATTCCTCTAAACCAGTTACCGACGTCGGTAAAAGTCCAATCGGACAACAGGACAGCAGTGGCTTATATAAACCTCAGAGGGGGCACAAGATCAAGAGGTCTTTGTTTAGAGGCTCGAGATCTTTGGTCTTGGGCTTTAGCAAGCAATGTTCAGGTTTTCACAGGATACGTTCCGGGAGATGCGAACGAGCTTGCAGACTCTCTCTCTCGCCAAAGTTTGTCCCTGGCAACGATTCAATTAAAGATTGCTCTTTTCCAATGGCTAGAAAGCAATTTCGGCCAGAGACAGGTAGATCTGTTTGCTTCCCAAACATCTGCACAAACTCCCAAGTTTGTCTCCCGGACCTGGACAAAGGGAGCTTGGAAAATGGATGCAATGTCTTTCCAATGGACAGATGTTCCAGCCCCTTATGCTTTCCCCCTCCATCTTTACTGATGAAAGTGCTGGAGAAGATCCGCAGGGACAGGGTGCAGAGCTTAGTTCTCGTTTATCCAGTATGGACCTGGTATCCCTTGATCCATCAGTTAGTCAAGGGAACCAGGATCCCATTGGGCATGACAGTGGACTGCTTTCAGGGAACCAGTGATCTTCTGCTCAAGCTCCCGCAGCTGATGTGGATCACAGCCCTGGTAGGCTGTTAACACATCCCCTTTTATCGGATCAGGTCTTGGATTTTATTAACTCATCTTTAAGACGTAGAACTAGGGTAAGATATAGAAAGATGATCGAGGAATTCAAAGAATGGGAGGTTTCTTTTCTGTCTAACACACAGGGATCTGATACCGTTCCATTGGCTTTAGAATTTCTTACCCTTAAGTTCCATTCTGGTTTATCTGTCAGTTCAATCAAGACCTATGGATCTGCTTTAAACTTCCTGATCCCCAACCTTACTCAGGATGCCCTGTATTTGAGATTACTAAAGTGTTATCCGTCTGCCGCCCATATACCCCACGCTATACATCTATTTGGGATGTAGATGTCTTATTAAATTTCCTAAATTCTTTGGATAATGCTAAAATTGATGGACTGCTATTAAGTTGGCTTCTCTGCTGTCCTTGGCCCTGGCAGCTAGAGGAGCCGAGTTAACTCAAATCTATAAATCAGATCCTTGGTTGTCCAGGACCCGGGGAGGTTTCCATATTATTTTAAAAAGCAGACAAAAAAAATCAAATTTTTCTCCTGGTCCGGTAGAATTGGACTTGGTCCAAGATCCTTCCGAACCAGGCTTATGTTTAGTCAGTTTGTTACAATCGTACCTTCAACTTTCTGCTGTATTTAGAAATGATATCAGTCAATTATTCATTACATCAAGGAATCCCTTTCGTCCAGCCAAGGTTAATACAATTAGAGGCTGGATACTTTCCTCCATGTCTTCGGCTGGTATTGATGTTTCCGTATTCAAAAGCCATTCAATTCGGGGAGCCTCGGCTACTAAAGCAGCAGGAAAGGGCCTTCCTCTCCCTACTATCTTAGAAGCTGCAAGATGGTTGTCCAGTAAAACCTTTGTTAGATTTTACTGGAGGCCATCAGAAGTTGAACACCTTCAGTTTCTTAGGACCACCACCAGGTGTGTGCTATTCTACCCACTAGCTTTGCTAGGTGGTTATGCCTCCCTATGATCTATGATCTGCAAACTTTCTTTGTCTTAGGGATGAGCATAACCACCTAGCAATAGCGCCCGTCCCACCCTCCTCTAAGTTAAGGGTTTTGCCTGCTGGTGGTAGTTTGTTTTTCTAAAACATAAGGTTATCTGGTGCTTATTCAGCCTTTTGATAACTGTTCTCTGTTTTGTTTTTTACAGACTATAGCTGTACTCCAAGACAAGACCAACAAACCAAGGATCCACCTAAGTAGGAGGATTGGATGCTAGTAGTTTGATATTCTCATGGATTCCCTGCATAAAGAATATTTTTGCTGGGACTTGTTACAACATTTCTTTTCTCTTTATTGAACTTATTTTGTTGCAATTTATGATGAATGGTTCCAGTGTTCATTTGATACTTTCCTTTTCTATACATTGTTGCCTTGTTTTCAGCTCAGCTGTTTCATACGAAATTCCAAGTCTATCTTATATGTCTTATTAAACATTTGTCTTGTTCCCCTGTACTATTGGCAACTTTAATTGTTTTGTTTTGTTTTTAGATGTTTAATTATATTCCTATACACTTTGGGCAATATTTTTCCTTAGTACTTCGTGGGATGTGCTAACCATCCGCAGTTTCCCAATTTTAAAAATCGGAGGCAGTCAGGATTCCAGCGCTCAGCACGGCTCTCCTGATTACCTGATTGGCTGAAAGGCTGTTGCTGTGCAGATGCACAGCGCGAGCCTTTTCAGCTCTGGCATATGACTCCAGGAGGCTGCCGCATACCCACTAGCTTTGCTAGGTGGTTATGCTCATCCCTAAGACAAAGAAAGTTTGCAGATCATAGATTCCTGCAAACTCTGATAGCGTGGGGGTTCATGGGATTCCCCACATTAGAGAGTTGGCCTACGTTCGGAGAATTTTTCCTGAACATAGATTTGCAGGATTCCCTGCGCTAGTGAACTGGTCTATGTTCGGAGGAATTCCCTCTTGCGCATTCTCTCTAGCACATCCTCACTTACCGACCAATTCATTTTATGACCGAGTCGTAAGAACAAAACCGGGTCAGGAAGTGAGGATTGCCTGTATTTAAACCTTATTTTTTGAATAGCTTTATAGACCACACTCTCTCCAAGCTGTTTTTCATAAAGTGTATCATATATTAAAATATATATTATGATTGTTATAGTCTTTTTGCGACTGGTCAATCATCTACATAAAGGGGAACTCCGTATTTCGGCTTCAAGATGTTCTATTACTAGAATGTTACGGACACTTAGTAACTCAAGGTGTGAATGCCTACTTGCAGATTGTCAGTGGGAATATTTGTGGAGTTTTGCAGGTAAACATAAAATAAAATGACGTGTGGAAAACACACTGAAATGCTGTTTCAGCACTGATCAGACATGGACACATAATGCCTGCTGTGAAATAATAATAGAAGATTATCCTGGTTTTATCACAGGGTCATAAAGCAAGACTAAAACGTATGAAGTAGAAACTCATTCTATGGAACTGCAACTGCTTAAATGTGTGAATGACCATCAGGCAGTCTGTCAAAAATCTGGGTAGATAGATAGATAGATAGTTAGATAGTCCTGAGAGCCAACGTTCGATGTAAAAATGTGAACACCAAGTGTTTGGATAGGTAGAAACTCATTCTATGGAACTGCAACTCCTTAAATGTTCAAATGACCATCAGGCAATCAGTCAAAAAGATGGGTAGATAGATAGATAGTCCTGAGAGCCAAAGTTCGATGTGAATTTGTAAACACCAAGTGTTTGGATAGGTAACCCAACACACAGAATAAAGTCTCACAAGTACAGTACCGGCCTGTGATGTTTCCTTTATAGCCACGCACCCCAAAGGTGAGTGGGTGCTGGCAATGATGTGATGACATCATTGCCAACACCCACTCATGATTGCTTAATGACTTAAAAATGACTTAACCCCGACTGATGCAATGAGTAGCTTCTCTTTTTTTAAACAACCATGTTGAAAGATACATAACGTGCTCGTGGAAAAGATGTTAGTCTGTTTGACAAGGGTCAAATCCTTGGCATGCATCAATCAGAGAAAACATCTAAGGAGATTGCAGAAATGACTAAAATTATTAAAAACTGGAAGGATAGTGGGGAACCATCGTCTTTGAGGAAGAAATGTGGTCGGAAAAAAAATCCTAATTGATCGTGCTCGGCAATCACTTAAACGTTTGGTAAATCAAATCATAGAAGACAACAGTAGAACTCAGGGCTATGTTTAATAGTGAAAGTAAGAGCAGTTTCACACGCACAATGCAAAGGGAACTCAAGGGATTGGGACGGAACAGCTGAGAAGCCTTAAGAAAACACCTAATCAGTGAGGCTAATCGGAAAAAAAAGGCTTCAATTTGCTAGGGAGCATAAAGATTGGACTGTGGAGCAATGGAAGAAGGTCATGTGCTCTGATGAGTCCACATTTACCCTGTTCCAGAGTGATGGGTGCATCAGGGTAAGAAGATGAAGTGATGCACCCATCATGCCTAGTGCCTACTGCACAAGCCTGTGGGGGCAGTGCAATGATCTGGGGTTGCTGCAGTTGGTCAGGACTAGGTTCAACAACATTATGTGCCCAAAGAATGAGGTCAGCTGACTACCTGAATATACTGAATGACCAGGTTATGTCATCAATGGATGTTTTCTTCCCTGATGGCACGGGCATATTCGAAGATGACAATGCCAGGATTCATTGGCCTCAAATTGTGAAAGAGTTGTTCAGGGAGCATGAGACATCCTTTTTACACAT